>NC_135501.1:142880725-143090725 GCF_052857255.1 Amblyomma americanum | reverse complement strand
CTTTCCAGTAAAGCGCCTCTTTCTTGCTTTTCTCCCTTCCCTCAAAAGGGTTTGTGGTTACCACAAAGAAAAAATTACCATACCAGACACTTAGGCAACTAAAGTGTTGAGAAAGCTGACCATTCTGTGACAATTTTCACTATGCCGTGACGACTTGCGGTGGATGTGACGTAACACTGCTCTCGTGGCTATATGACGTCCGAGCTATTTCGACGAAATTTTGGCATTTTTAACTAGAAGTAATTAACTAATTACTCTACAGTCATCAAACGTAACTTCTAGGTTCATTTTTGCTCCTCTATTTTAAGCAACTATTAGTTTTTTCTTACCTTTTTTTAGTTCCCGAGTTAGCCCGTGTGACACACTCTGTTAACGGACGGATTATTGTATGAGCCATTAAAGGCTTTCGCCTTAATAAGAGTTGAAGCGCCATTTCACAATCTGAAACATAATTTTAAATTTTTACTCTTACGGCTTTTAAGCTCCCCTTCCGGTGTTTAGATTTGTCGTCGTGGGAGTTGTACTTCTAAGCACTAAAGACAGCTAGAAACAAGGACGCACAGCAGACAAGCAAGTCGGTGTGCTTGTTGTTTGCCCCTTTCATGTGTTGGAGACTTCAAGTCAACCAGAACCTCAGTATACGGCGAGGGTTATCATTTGTAAAGCTAAAGTGCTCTCGACATGTTTTCCAGGACTGTATACAGCGGATAAGGAGGAAATAGACACTACTGCGTTGCTGCCTAAGGGGGAACAGGCAAGTGAAACGTCATGGACAGATCTGCAGCGCCGGAACTAAAAAAGAAATTTATCAAAATCGTACTCAGATACCAATCCGCTGATGAACCATGATATAAAACTTGCGACTTGCCATTCCGTAATTCAAACATTCCATTAACCCGCATCTAAATGGAACACTTCCGCAACGACTTGCTTTGTAAGGGCGATCTCTATGCTATCAACTTAGTCTGAAAAGCTCATTCACCAAAAGCACAGGTTGTGTCAGTTAAAGTAGTGCAACTACTTTAACATCAACGAGTACGTTGTGTGATATATACAGCCATTCATGCTACGAGTTAAAAAAAGAGACTTTTCTGCAAATATCACTGATAATGAAATGAATTTAAAGTTCTCTTCACTGCTTTTCGCAGAGCAGCCGCGCACTGAACTTTATGCTTGCCTGTAAGTAGGTTGTTGGCCTTGAGGACAAACTTTGACATCTCTTTGTAACCCCTTAGGTGTATTGACCCTTTTCCTCTCGACTTCTTTCTTCTCTAGGAATTTCGAACGAACATTTTCAAATTTAGAACATGGTAAGATACGTTTACAGTCATATTGAAGGTCATGGCTTTTTCTTCTGATAAGTAGTAAAATCTTTCTTTTGGAGCGTTTCTATCGATGCTGCATCTTCTTGAGAGGTTCATTAGCAAGTCGTCAGCAAGCTGAAGGTTGTCCCATCCGTAATCCTTCTAAGGGGCATCTCATTAAATCTCGTTATTTATTATGAATGGGAAAGTGCAGGGGTAACCAGAAAAGATGCACTTTTTCTTAAAGGTGACAAGTTTGGAAAAGCGGAGCGGAGATGAAAAGGAAAGCTGGCGTGGGATTCATAGTGTTGGGACCCCATGTGTAAGCGCTTCTGCTCTTGTGTGCTGAATGTACGCAGTGTGCATGAATATGATTTGTTATTTTCTTAATGAGCGGATTTAGCTTCCGAATGATGCTAAGTGTCCTTGCAGCTGTTTTGAGTTTTTCAAGAGCTGCAACGAAGTACGTGTAAATATGAGCTTCTGTTGTAGACATGACGCTATTTATAACCTACACAACATCGCTCTTTTCATTAAGCTTCATCACAAGCGGATACGGTGGGCTCAAGATGTTACGACCCTGGCGAGTGACAGACACGCTTGTATAAGCTATACGCAATTCTGGACTTACGTTCATCACAGTTAAAATTTCTATTTCTCTTTATGACAAGGGTACATCAGGCCATTTGTTGTTAACGTCGTGTATGCCCACGAAGGGGACACGCTCGTTTCTAGCAGTTTGTTCCATCACCTATTGCATATGGCTGCAACGGTAAAAAAGTGCGATCAATAAGTTCAATTACGGCGTCCTGCTTCGTGTACCTTTGAAGTATCGGGGTGGGTGTAATTTTTGTCCAGGCCTTGATCTCCGACGATTTCACAGCTCTAGTCTCTAGCGGCGCCCACAATCGTCTTGTCATTCGATGAAACTGAGTCAAGTATACCCGCCATAGCTGAAGTACTGAACGTTCAACTCATCTGGTCATTTCGGTCCAAAATATGCTTTCTTTAGATGTTATACATTGAATTGGGTGTAGTCTGGATGCTACACTGGAATTCTGCCACTCCACCACAACACTCTTTTTTTCTTTTATTGTCTTACTTCGACAAAACAAAACAGCACAAGACTACATGAAGGTTGACCACTTGTTTTAAACTTGACCAGACCTGCCAGGAAAAATCGGTAAATTGCTGATGTCCACTTCTGGTGCTCCACCACGTCACTCCGACGTTTGAAGCTCAAAAAGGTGCGTCTAGTGAATGCACAATTCGTAAAAACGCACCTTCGAGATATGTACTGAAGCCTACACCAATAGTTATGAGCATGTTATTTAAAGATGTCGAAATCCAGCGAGTAAAGAATTTGCTCCGTTTCCGGTAGATTTCCGCCATGCTGAGCGTGCTGTCGTAGCGCCATCATGTGGCATCCACTGAAAGACTCCCTCAAAATTTACGGCGCCGGCCCAGCAGATGATGCAGGTGGCGGATCGCACGCAGCTTTCGCATTTCCGCACGTAAAGAGACCTAAGTGCAAATCATATTTTTCTTGTGTTTACAGGCAGAGAACAAATGAACTGGACAACCAGATATTTTTACAAATTAAACAAGACAGCTCCTAGAGTTCAAGACACCATACTAAGTTAAGACTGCGATAAAAAAAGCAATCTGAAACGCTTTTGACGACAACGAAAACCTCAATAGAAAAAATACGACTTCCGTTGCGCGGATATTTTGATTGTTACACTTGATTCTTACAGTATATTAAAAAATTGCGTTCATAGCAACTTTCACGCTCAAAATTCTTTTGTCCAGAATTGCTGGGTACGCTAAAATGCAGTTTGCTTAAAAGCAGCAAAGAGAAAAATAGGTTTGTCCGTAATTCACATACACGCATTGAGAGACAGGAAAGCAGTGACACTTGCTCTAGCCGTCAGATACTGTGAATGGCAATGACAAACTGGCCAGCATCGACTTCATAAACAGGAAACCAGGAAAAAATACACAGAATTTCGCATCGAATATATTACCGTTTTTTGTCGCAAACGTGGTTATCTAACGTACAAAAAAATTACAACAATCATATCCTTTTGTAAACCAAGCAAACAGGCTTGTTTTCAAAAAGGCAATAAAAATATTTCTACCGGAGAACTAACAAAGAACCCGTCAGATAATTAGAATAGACTCAATATTCATCGACGAGTGCTTTTGGGGATTTCCTCTTAGTTTCGAATTCTTTCTAGGAGGTAAACACTTCCGTACTGACTTGAATGGGTAAATGCCTCCCCACCAACTCAAAGCACTTATGTGCATCTGTTTATCTTCCTGGAGATTGCTCGCTGATGATTTTTACTCTTCGACAATAAGGCAGCTCAACGACGCGTTAGGTTTAAATTGCTCAAGAAAACTAATCGCCAAGTATAGTGCCGATACATTCGATAATTCGATCATTTGGTCTGCATCTAAGGCTATTGTATATTATTTTACCGGATACCCTGGCTTATTGCCCCTTTAGGGAAATGAAACAGGACATCAAGGCCACAGGAAATATCGGCAGTTGTAGAAATTTAGGATTTGTTGAAAATTGTTGCATCACTTGTAAACAATATGTTCGCAGCTAAATAAATAGCCCAATTTTAGTGTACGACATTCAATATTATGCACTCCAATATAGAATTGCCCCAGGACATGAAATGAAGTCTTGCGGAGCGACTCTCTCTCGCCGTATGGAATCTTTCTACCATGAAAGTTTTCTGAATGTCGTGCTCGCAATGAACTACCGTTGCTGCTGTGGTCAAACATTTTGCCCACACAGAGTTAAGCGTGGCTGGGCTTATATAGGCGGTGCGATTATTCTACGTGTCTAAAGTGTAGACCCTAGAGCAAATGCCACTGACAATGAATTGCATTTCAGGTTTCTTGAACTGCTTTTCCCAGAAGCGTTGGGCAGTAAACTCTTTATGTTGTTATTTCGGGGCATTGGACTTATTACATTAACAAGCCTTTCTATCCCCCGTGAAATGTGCTCACCTTTTTTCTGTGCCCAAATGTATTTCAGAATTCGTTTACTTGGCTGTTTTCGTACTGCTCTGTCTCCGATATTTGTCACAGAACTGCTCTATTCAAGGCTGAATAGCGGTTTTCATTTAAACTTTCAGTTCTTTTTTATTTAATAGACTTCTCTTTTTCTGGCACTAGAAGATCAGTGCAAAAATTTGAAAGCAACGCAAATCTACGAAGCGCTGAATTCAGGCCTACAAAATCCCCAAAAGGTAGAAAGCCTAGTAGAGAAATACCCATCGCGCAACTAGATGCAGTGAATGAAAAAAAAATTGTACCGCGTAAGGGGGTGTTACCCTTTTACTGAGATAACGTTAAAGGTACCATTTCGCAAAAAACTGACACCCAGTGGCATTACCGCAAAAATTCATATTAGTAGCAAATATTTGGTGCCACACATGGAGAGGCGGAATTGAAACTTATGTTATTACATAACAAACATTTCCAATACAAAATCACAACATGATGTTTGAATCATAACTTAAGCCATATTAGGACATGTGGCTTTGAACATGAACTGAATTGCACTGAAAAAACAATTGGTGGTGGTATAGCTCTAGTTAAGTCTAGAGTGACGCGATAGCTACAGCTAGCCGAGTGGAACTTGCTCAGTTGAATTGCAAAGTCAATCTTTCGCCGCTCCGTTTCGCTGAGCTTTCCTTCATCTTCGTCCCACTTGCCACGGTGATTGCGCACAACTGTGGCAGCTCGGTTTCGCAGCCGCGCAGCACGTGGCTGGTCACGTTACCAACCACGTGACAAACCACGTGATCAGCCATGGCGCCGCGTCGCAGGTAGCTGCTCCGCACCACGTGACAGCGTGGCGGTGCAGCCACAGGGTGGTGGTGCCCCAACGCTGAAGGCTCGAAATGCTACCGTAATGTAGCTATCGCTACAAAAATGCGATAAACAGTGACGAGTTGAAGCCGTGACTTTTGGTTTACGAGTCAGACAGCCCTCCCATACTCCACGCAGTCATTTTCTTCTTTTCCAAAAACAAAAACATGTTAAATTACAGTGATACATAGAATACAGTGGAAAAGAAGGAGACAGTGTGCATATACCTATGATAGGGTGGAAATAGAGAAAATTTGGAAGGAAACGTTGAGTACTGCAATGAACAAGACAAATCACGATTAAAGCCAGAAAAAAAAAGTGTTTAGGTTGTAATTAAGTTCAACCGAGCAGACGTGCGAAAGCAAGGAGTGCGAAACCCCCCTTGCTTGAAAGGTGCGAAAACAGGGGATTTTGAGGCTACGAAAGTCATCCTCAAGGTCACCTTCCCATTTTCTACAGCTGGCTCGGCGATCCTCCAAACATACCCGAGATTCCTCCCGTTGGTTGCAGCTGGCTCAACGCGCCTCCGAACTAATCCGAGATTACCGGAGTCAACTCGGAGGCTTCACACAAAATGTTTAGCTGGAAGCGTGTTAAGTAGCTTTTTCGCACAAAAAAAAAACTCTCTCTAGGGCTGGAAACAAAAAACAACGCACGCACTTTCGTACGCATTGGCTAAAGGAGAGCTCTATATGTATGTCATGCCATCTTTCACGTATTATGGAAACAGTGTCTATGTTTCCGTGAACAAGGTAGAGGAGCCACTGACAGCATTCTTTGAAGATATTGCATCATACTCCTAAAGGCGCTGCTAAATGTCCCTAATATTTTTCTTTTCCAAATACACTACTACTGGCAGCAAGTCCTCAAGCACAACCTGCGCGGAAAATGTAAACTCGCTGTGCAACCTAATGAACGCTGTCGTTAGCAGATGGCAACTCAGCTATGCTTCAGACTCAGCAGGGACCACTGGCTGCCGAAGCACGTTCTTTCTTTTGTTTAGGTATGGAAGAGGGGAGGGGGGGGGAGGACTCTGTAGGATAGCGCATATCAACATTATAATTGCCGATTGTGGAGACACTGCTTCCGAGCTCTCTACTACCAGACTTTACACAACCTCGCACCGACAGGCGTTCATGGCTTCCTTCCTCTAAAGGATTCTTAGTGATGAATTGTTGGCTGACACAGACGTTTCATCCAGGCTGAAGAAATGTCTGCGAACAGGTCAGCATGAAAAGCTTGTGCTTTCCACGATGAGCAAACCATAGCATACATATGCACGGTGTTTCATCTAAGACTTTACGCAGTCATCAAAAATAGGCTTTGTGAGTTCGAAGAGCACTTGATTCGGCACAGCATTGCTAGTGACATTGTACATCAGAAAACAGCTAAGACATGCAAACTGACGACGTGGTTCACTAATATTGGATAGTTAACTTTTTAAATATTACTGTCAGGCTTTTTCATTATTGAGAGGCGCGTATCCCAACGTAAGTGATATCTATATTAGTTTTTAGAATTTCGAAAACGCAGTTTCTCTCGGTGCTGTCACCCAACAAATTTTTGCTATATCGCACAATAATACATGCGCTTTTGAGAAGCCTTCAGTTGAAGTAACCTCTCCAGTGCACATATCTCGCCAAAATATCCAAAATTTGCGGGCCACAGCACTGAGTGTAATCGCGTTTTCGCAATTCTAAAAACTGATATGAATATAACTTGCGGTGGGCTACACGCCTCTCAATAACGAAGGAGCCTAACAGTAATACTCAACAAGTTAACTGCTAAATATTCGCTAACTAGCCAGCTAGTTAGTACATCTTAATTGCATTTTGATGCACTACGCCGCTGACAATGCTGTGCTAAAAAATCGCTATTATAACCCAAAAGTTTTTACTTTTAAAAATTGTTTAAACCCCTGGGTGAAACACATTGTATGCTTGTTAAACTAGAGGTTCATTCGGTTCTCTATTTAATTTTTCGCAAGTTCAATGTTTAAATGAAACCCTGAAAACGCATATTTACTCTCGGTGTTCTAATGGGGGCTCTTTCAAGGTGTAGATTAGTGATCTTTGGCACAACTCTATCATTTTATTAAAATCAGCAGTGATAGACTTATTTTTACGTCGGAGCGAAACAGGTACCCCTCAGAATGTTACACATTATTTAAATTTTGGTTTTTGGCCTAAGGTTTCTGGCCTTAGGTTTTAAACCTAAGGCCAAATCCAAAGGTGAGGTACTCCAAAAATAATAATAATAACAAGTGCTCTTTTTTCTGTGCCAAAACTTATTTTCTTCATCAGTACAATGCGTTCGAAGAGATGACCTCCTAAATTTATACATGTTTCTCATAGGTTAACGAGTTCACGGGTCTTTCGTATTTTCGCCGTTCTTTGCGGGCTTCAGCATCCCGCACAGCTCATTGTCAGCGATGCGCGTCAACGTCTTAGCAGAAGCTGCATAGAAGGTATATATAAAGATAAGCGGTGACAACTGAAAGCAAGGTTCTCGACGCTGTACAACTGATTTCTCGACGCAGGGATGCGCTATCTTTTTGTCATTATGGTCGGCATAGCTATGGCGGCTGCACCACCATCCGGTAAGAGACGCTAACTTGTGCCTATCCTTCTCATCTGCCAATATTTCAGGCAACCGCCACGTTGGAAAGGGTGCACTCACTATCATGAAACAGTCTTTCTCTCTTAGTAATGTTTATACATAACAAAATCAACAAATCGCTGCTCACATCTTGTTTCTCTCTAGCGCAATTTCTGCACAGTTGAGAATTCTTCTTGCACTGTTGGAAGTATTATCCGCCAATGTGCACCTTGATATTTTGTTATTCTTATTTTACATATTAATATTTGTTAACCCACCCTCTTTACTTGCAAGGGTGGGCTAAGATTGAGTGGTTTTATGAACAAGAAAAAATTTCTGCTGACAAAGGGTTCCTAGAAAAGCTGCGGCAGAGAATTACCGACGCGACGAAGTGAGAGCCGAGCATGGTCCCAAAATTAGCGTTTTGGTTTGAACTGCTATATTGATACAATTAATGATTTGGTTTGGTTGGTAGGGGTTTAACGTTCCAAAGCAACTCAGGCTATTAGAGACGCCGTAGTGAAGGGCTCCGGAAATTTAGACCACCTAGGGTTCTTTAACGTGCACTGAAATCGCACAGTACACGGGCCTGTAGAATTTCGCCTCCATCGAAATTCGACCGCTGCAGCCGGGATCGAACCCGCGTCTTTCGGGCCGGCAGCCGAGCGCCATAACCACTCAGCCACCGCGGCGGCTAACATACAAATAATGAATTTGCTCAGAACATTACGTAACCTGCCTAAAATTTCAAAGACAACGTACAAAATTCAAAATTATTCTGTCAAACTTAAAAGTAATTAACCAGGTATAGGGTAAAAGTTCGCCTCTGCTATTAGACATTTGGGAAACGTTTATCCATTGAGAATTTAGAACAGAGCTGCAAAATCTACGTGACATGATCATGATCGTGCGGTTCCTGAAAATTTCTTCCTTATCGCGCGCTATATTAACCACGAGGAAGAACAATAACAGAGAGTTTTTGGTAGGAGGTGATACATTTACGAAATAACGTATCGGAAAGAACAAGAGATGCTTTGGATTGAAAAGCTGAAGAGACTTGTATTGTGGGGCGTGGTTCATTTGCAGTTTATTATTCCCTCTGTGGATTTCTAGAGTTGGTCTTGACCATTGCTTTTGTATGGAGGTAAGACAAAGCATTATGAAAATCAAACTGGGATAAGCTATGAAGAGAACAGAAATAACGCTGAGGCAGTGGGAGGAAAAATAAATGTGCTCAATTTGAAAAAAAAAAAAAGTAGTGCAGCTGAGCTCTCACTGAGAGTGTAGTTCCATATTCAAGGTTTTCGGCAGCGCTCTCTGTGACAGCAAGTCCTTCGCTTTTCTGCGATCCTGTCACTCCTGGAACGCGGAGCGATGGCTGAAACGAACTATGTGCTGTGATCCGCAGTGAGGATTCGTGAGCCGCATTCTGCGTGGACGAATGTGAGCGCCAGTCGCTTAGTGCAATAGTGAACTCAGATCGTGGAGAGTGCTTGTGCACTAACCGCAACGTCTCATACCACTTCGTTTCCCACTTTTCTGTTATTTATTCTCGTACTTTCCCGCTCATTGCTCTGCCCCTGCGCCACACTCGTGATAGATGATTGCACTGTCTCTTTCGTTCATACTCGGGTGGAGCACAGTTTGCACCCATAACGATAGAGGAACAATAAATTAAATGAAACTTAAGTTATTTCTCACCAAGTTGAAAAAAGGGGCAACAGTAAAAAGTGGCGCAGGGGCAGAGTGACCATGTTCCGGCCTTTTAGATACAGTTCGTCAGGATTGAAACTCTACCAAACGTCGAAAGCGGGTTCAAGTGCTTTCCACAAATTATATTTCAAACCACAGACTGCAATATTAACGTTTGATACAAGCGACGCAAAACATGAGTGGTTCACAATGGAGGGTACACGAAGCAGCACGCAGTCAGCACAAAGTATTGAAGAGGGAAGCCACCTGAGGAACTTAGAGAAATGAAAATGGATACGAATTAGCCGTTTGGTTTATTGACTAGAAAACAAGAAGTGTAGTTGACGCAGCAAAATCTAATCAGAGGTTGTGTTGAGAACAGGAAAAGGTTAATTTCGAGTTTTATTTTTCATTCATTTCCTGACAGAACGACAAAATGCTAAGGAGCGCAAGATACGGCAGCGCCAATGCGACATGCCTATAAATGACTATGAAGGAAGTTGCCAAGCATATGTACCAAGATATTTCTACAATAAGACATCAGGTGGTTGCGAACAATTTTGGTGGAACGGTTGCCTGAGTAGCGGTGTCTACGAGAAGCGCATCGACTGTGCAAGAAGCTGTAACCTGAGTATGTGCAGGTTTGCATATTTAGCATGGTTCAAGAGCATGTACTAACCACTGGAACGAACACACATTTTTCTTGTGCACGAATGAATGGACATCCTGAAAGTAGATAGATCATGCTTCTTTTGCCATCTAAACAACTCTGATTTTATTACGCCCATATAAATATTTTGTTTATTGATAATTTTCGCTCCTGTTGCCTGGTGCTTGGACACCCTAAAAAACCAAACTTTTCTTACAGGGAGAGCTGTAAGGCACCTGTTCCTGGGCTTCCCGTCGTGTAGTAGTAGTAGTAGTAGTAGTAGTAGTGATAGTAGTAGTATTAGTAGTAGAAGTAGTAGTAATAGTAGTAGTAGTAGTGCTAGTAGTCATAGTAGTAGTAATAGTGTAGCCGTAGTAGTATGTCGCAGTCGCCGGCCTAAGCGTTGGTTGCGTTGCCACGGGAACAATTCGTTTGGTGGTTTGGCTTGGAAGGAGGAAGGTACAAAGTGAGCGCTGGAATTAATAACCTGTTTGAGATTACCACCGGAACTATCCGGAGGGGGGGGGGGGGGGTACCGTAAAAGTACTACGGCACTGCGAGGGCGGAGGTATCCCCATCCGGAGGATGGTTATCTTAGTAGGAGGAGGGTGTGGCGAGAGTGCAAGAAAGCGCAATTGACGTGTGGTGGACACGGCAATCACCAGGAAGGTAGTTACTTTGGAAGGAGGTGTTTATGAAGATAGCACGTAAAGACATAACCGGAGGGTGATTACAACAGGAACCGGCCTCCCGGGCGGTTCCCGTCGTTGGTTACATCGTCGATGGTTATCGTGGAAGGAGGATAGTCTGACAAGGTTGGAAGAATCTTCAACCGGAGGATGGCTATCATGGAAGGAAGAGGGTATGGTTAAACCGTAAGAAAGAGCAATTGGTGGATAGTTGCCACGGGAACCAAGTAAGTGTAATTATCCTGGAAGGAGGAAGGTACGGAAAGAGCGTAGGAACCGGAGGCTGGTTAGCACGGAAACCATCGGGAAGATGGTTACCGTGAAAAAGGGATAATGTGGCGAGTGCGCAGAAATTGCCATCTGGAGTACGGTTGGAGTAGAAAGAGGAGGATACGGCGAAAACAGAAAAGCCTTAACGGCGGGGTTTCCGTGGAAGGGGGCAGGTATCGGAAGAGCGTAGGTGCAAGAGCAAATTGCTTGCCACGGTAAGCCCGCGAAGGGTAACTAACTTGGCAAAAGGAAGTGTACAGTTACCGTGGAAGGAGGAGGGAAAGTATGAATCAAGCGGAAGAGTGCAGCACGTTCCATCTGCGACAGCTGCTGCGATACGCGCCGCAGAAGGAAGGGTCATCGGTGGCGCCGCGTGCGTATAGAGCGCCGATCTGGAGGGGAGAGCTAGTCGAAAAACGAATATATGTGCAAAAGTAAGAAGAGCTCTCTAGCGCTATACAGATATGCGCTTCAAGCTTACGTGAGCGCAAGCATGAAAGACAGTATTTTTCTCACCAGTCTCGTTTCTCCAACTCTCCCTGATGTCGCCAGGCACGTTTCTATAGCACTGAATGCTTGAATTCAGTGATTGATATCCATCTCAGTGAATAAAAAGCCCCATACGGCCCAAGTGTACTTTCTAAATGCCGAAATTCGTCCCCAGTATATGTCACTGTTAACCTCGTTAACGCGCTTTTTCGTTCACAAATAATTATTGCGTTTATGTTTGGGCTGTTCGCTGTCATCGCACATGGGCCCCTTATTTGCTTTTCATAAAAAGCTGTACGAACTGCGGCAAAAGTTTTAGGATTGAAGATTTCATCAATTATTTTCAGTTTTGAATATCTTAAATATAAAGGGCCTTAGTAATATATAACACTTCTTTATTTACCAAGTCAGTAAGAGTGCAGTAAATTTGTTACCTGTAATGCACAATAACTCCGACTGACAAGCGCTAGAATAAAATTGAGCTCCTTTCTATAATAGCCTTGGTTATAACGCATACATGAGCAAACTATACATCATGCAGCAGCTCAACCATAGTGGCCGGCGCCTCGCGCGGGCGGAAGCCTTGGCACGCTACTATGGAAACAAACACTGAGTATTTTACGTGGACGCCGCCGGCCCTCATGGAAGCCTTGGCACGCTACTATGGAAACAAACACTGAGTATTTTACGTGGACGCCACCGGCCCACATTATGGGGGTTGGTACACAGCCGCAGTCGTCTACCAAAACACCGCAATGAACAGCCTTACGTTCTAAGCTCAAGACATTACTCATGCGGAAGAGGTGGCAATCGCGCTCGCCGCCGCCGATCAGGACTCGCGGGTCATCGTTACCGACTCGCGGGGGGCCTGCAGGAACATCGAAAGGGGCTTTTTTCCCTATTTGGCATACTGAATTCTTCAACATAGTAATTATCTCTGGGCTCCCGCGTCCCGCACAATAGTATGGACTCCCGCGCACACGGGCCTCGAGGGCAACGAAGCGGCCGACGCCGCTGCCCGCGCGCTCACTCTCCGGGCATCACCCTCGCCTCCCACCGATGCGGACTCCGACCTTAATCCGGCTTTTACCTTCAAGGAAATCATCCAGTATTACCAATTCGGCCACACAATCTTTTCTAAGCCCTGCAAGGGCCTCACGAAGGCGGAGGAACACTTACTCCTTCGCCTTTATACTAAAACACTTCTGTGCCCGGCAGTCATCAAACATTTCGACCCTGCGTGCAAAGGGGAGTGCCTGCACTGCAGGGAAAAGTCTTCGGACATTTACCACATGGTGTGGGCATGCTAATTAACTCCTCATCTTCCCCCTATCCCTAACCCTACCCGGGAGGACTGGGAGGCGGCCCTGCTCGGCTGCTCTGACCTGGCGAGCCAAAAGGCCTTGGTCGGTCGCGCCCGAGCAGCAGCTACCGCCAATGGGCTGCTGTAATGAGCAGCCCACCTAGCATCTGTAAGGAACGGACCTTTAAGGACCGCTCCACTAGCTCCCTGTATATATTTTGAAAATAAAGTTTTCAGTCAGTCAGTCAGCGCAGCAGCTAGCTTCTTCAAAAAGATAACCGATAAAAACTTCAGTGAAATGACTTGTAAAAGTAAACTTTCCATGAAAACTTGAAACACGTAAAACAATTTTTTTATTACATTACCATTACCGCCTTTTTAAACAATATACAAGTGAGAAAAACTGAGCTGCCTTTATTTTGGACGTTTTTCCATCACATTTTTACGATTTTCAAAAACTTAAACGAAACGAAAATTTTTCTAACCTTGTTAGATGAACCGGCAAGTATTTGCGAGCTGGATCCCCCGCATGCTTGCTACAGTACTTCAAGAAATGCAATGGGAAGGTATTTCTATAACAAAACATCAAGAGTATGCGAACAATATTTCATGTGCAAACCACTGGGACCAGAGCTGATGAACAATTCATTTAGCTCAAATACACTTTGCACGATGCATTGTAGGTAAGTCTACATTGACTTCTCATGCTTGACCTCTTTAGGCAAAGAAGCACACTTATTTTATTGGGCCTCTTGATGTGAACTGATCCGCATTTCCGGGCACCGTCTGAAAACGCCAGGAAATTTTTGTTTTCGTTGGGACATTTCTTCCAACGGCCCACACACTCGCAACAGCAGCCGACACTTCTTTTTACTTATGCTCAGTGATTTCAGAAAGCTCACTGCTATCCAGCACCACAAAGGCATTTTGGATTGACAGAGTTATGGTTTCGTGTATGGGGGATTAGCGTCCCAAAGCGACTCAAGCTACGAGGGACAGCGTAGTGAAGGGCTGCGGAAATTTCGCCCACCTGAGGTTCTCTAACGTGCACTGACATCGCGCAGTACACAGGCCTCCAGAATTTCGCCTCTATCGAAATTCGACCGCCGCGGATGGGATCGGACGCGCGCCTTTGGGTTTGAAGCCGAGCGCCATAGCACCTGAGCCCCCGCGGCGGCTCTTTGACGGAGTTATGGGACCGGGAAATTGATACAGCAGTTATCAGCGCATGTTGCAGTTTTGAGTCAGAAACATAGGACTCGTTTATTTCATTATTTTATCTCGTTTCCGGACTTCTTGCGCCGGTAGATTACAGGGCTATTGCATTGGCATGAATTTTTTTTTGCGTGTATTTTCAAGTTTGGTATCTTCTGCAGTAGCGCGATTGTTGTCTAGTGTCTGTCGGGCTTCCACAGCAGCACGTGCATGCTTGCTTTTTAAGCTTGCTTTTGTTTCGTAGCTGCAAAGAAAGAACTTTTGGAATGGAAGTGCTAACTTTGACAGAACGATAGAGAGACCATGAACTGAACGACGGTGCAGAATGGTCACTTTCTTTCCACTCTTTGGTTTTTAACCGAAAAAATGCCTTTGTAAGAATGGGAAAGTAGCGCCCACTCTGTTATCGCTGTTTTTGTATCGGATAGGCCTGTGTTTTCCGGGTTATGTTGCGCGGAGGGGCTGCTGACAATCTTCTTACAATGCCATCATCTGAAAGGCTTCAATAAGCACAATGAAAGCTAACCAGTGACAAGCATCCTGCTTACCAATAGATAAGCACCAGGCAATAGATAAGCACTATAAAAGCTTGCCTGTGGGCAATTGACCACAAGGTTTTTCGAGGCCGTACCCTTTTCAAACACAGAAGCACTGGCTATTCAGACCACCGAAGCAGATGCGTCCACGGTCGATTCTATCCCGGCATTTATTTACAATCGTGTGTACCATTGTGAACAATACAGAGCTAAGGGAATATGTTCACCGCGTGATATAAGTGGTATGACTTCAGCATGCCGCGGAACGCATCAAAGAAATATAATTTACTTGGAAGCATAAGATTGCGAGTAATATCTGCATTGTATGGAAAAGTGGGCATGATTAATGCTTTTAGCGTGGAACAAATAGTCGTATGAACCTCTTTGATTCAGGCGCGAAAACATACCCAACACAAAGCAGAAAGATGGCACGGAGCAACACTCACAACTGATTTATTGGAAGGCAACAGGAACCAATATATACCATGTTATAGGCAAGGAATACTGTCATCTTCAAAGTTGATATGATAGAGAACAAGTGAAAAAAATTGTTATCCGCCTTATACAAAGATATGAACGTGTCTCTGACGCACATGCTTGCTTTCTTTGCAATAAAAAAAAGCTTCGATTAATTCCCTGGCTTTAGTATCTTTGCTTTTTGATAGAACTCGCGCACCGGAAAAACAGCGGGCACAAGAGTGTGACGGGCAGGACCTTATATGCTTAGGCATATTTGGGCCTTCTTTATGTTGCTCAACGTTTCTTTCGTGTTCCCTGATTCGCTCGTGAAGACAGCGCCCAGTTTACCCTATATAGGAGCGGCCGCACGAGAGGGGAATTTTATAGACAACACCTTCTGCGCACTTCATGAACGATGGCCCATGTTTGGTGCCACACCCTCTCTCTTCTTTTCGTTCTCTTTCAATACGAGAGCAAAGGCTTCCGAGCTCTTCTGGGGCTGAAAAAACAAGCGGCAGACAATGCCTGCTCGTGGTCTTTTTCAAGTTGTGGGCTAGCTTGTGCACATAGGGCACCATCACAGGTCGCACCACCTATTCTCGAGGGACATCTTCCGCCGGCTCTCACAGCCTTTCTCTTCATCTTCTCTAGCAGGCTTTCAGCGACCGCCGTTACGAGCGAACCAGTGAACCTAGCTGAAGACAGCCTGGCCAGTTGGTTTTGAAAACTTAGTTGCATGTTGTGAGAGCATGATTTTCTGAGGGCGGATTCGAGGCAAAGTGAAGCAATCCCCGCTTTTAATTAGTTTGGAATGAGCGGAGTCATATGCCAGAAGCCCCTTTATTTGCGCTTGGACCATACGCCCAACAAACCTGTTCCTCACTCAGTAAAGACCCTATTTCTTTTCAAAATACTTCATCAAGTATCCGTCGAGGATTCTTTAACCCTTCTTAAATTTTACTTACAATCTACCTTCGTAATATTTGACAAGCAGTGTTTTCTGCAGAAAGCTGGCATATGTATAGGCTCCTGTGTTGCACCTGTTTCGTGTAATATTTTTCTTTCCCAAATAAATCAAGTTTTGCACCAGGTTTTACCAGCTAGCAACGTTTTTAAAGTGTTCAGTTATGTGGACGACTTTTTAATCATGTTTAATAAGGACGGAAGTTTTAACTTCGAAGAAAGTGTGCGCGTTGTTTTATCCTTATTCAGACAACATGGAAATGGCTTAAGTTTTACTTGTGAAGTACATGAAGGTAATGGTTTACAGTTTTTAGGTCTTAGTATTGAGTTTCGTGAGGAACAGGTTTGTTGGGTGTATGCTCCGCGCGCAAAAAAGGGGCTTCTGCCATATGACTCTGCTCATTCCAAACTAATTAAAAGGGGGATTGCTTCACTTTGCCTCGAATCCGCCCTCAGAAAATCATGCTCTCACAACATGCAACTAAGTTTTCAAAACCAACTGGCCAGGCTGTCTTCAGCAGTTTTCCCAGGTTAGCTCGTAACGGCGGTCGCTGAAAACCTGCTACAGAAGATGAAGAGAAAGGCTGTCAGAGCCGGGGAAGATGTCCCTCGAGAAGAGGTGATGCGACCTGCGGCGGTGCCCTACGTGCACAAGTTAGCCCACGAATTAAAAAATACCAAGAGCAGGTATAGTGTGCCCCTTGTTTTTTCGGCCCCAGAAAAGCTCGGAAGCCTTTGCTCTCGTATTGAAACAGAACGAGAAGAAGAGAGGATGTGGCACCAAATAAGGACGATCGTTCGTGAACTGAGCCGAAGGTGTTGTCTGCGAAATTCCCCTCTCGTGCGGCCGCTCCTATATAGGGTAAACTGGGCGCTGTGTTCACGAGCGAATCAGGGAACACGAAAGAAATGTTGACAAACATAAAGAAGGCCCAAATATGCCTAAGCATATAAGGTCCTGCCCGTCACGCTCTTGTGAGCCATGTTTTTCCGGTGCGCGAATTCTATCAAGAAGCAAAGATAACAAAAGGCAGGGAAATAATCAAAGCCTTATTTATTGCAAAGAAAGCAAGCATGTGCGTCGGCGACACGTCCCTATCTTTGTATAAGGCTGAGAACAATTTTTTCACTCGTTCGCTACCTTCTGAGTGGCGCTCCGTCCAGTCTTTCTGCCTTGTGTTTTGTCTGTTTTCGCGCCTGAACCAAAGATGTACAGTTACCAAATTGCCCAGAAAGACGTTCTTTTAAGCCCTATGAACGCATTTAATTCCTCGGCGACCTGCGTGTCCATTTCAATAGTTGTTGGTGCACCCAATTTGAGCGGGACAATTTTTTGCTGCTGCGTCCTACGGCCGCCTTCCCCAAGCTTCAGAAATGACAGCCCATTTTTTTTAGCGTGCACATGAAGAACTTTGTACGGTCACCTGCCAAAACGAAAATGAAATGCTCATTAGAGGTCCCAACGTTGTAAAAGTGGCAACAAAGGTGAAGCCAGCCAAGCTGTCATGTTGAAGATTTTACTGCGATTACAGCACCAGTGGCAGTCGGCGAAAATGCTGGAGTTGTCTGTGATAAGCATTGGAGAGTGAAACACCGTTCCTACAAAACCGCAACCCACCAGCCACCTCCTCGCGCCAGCCCCCTAAAAATTAATGTGCTTCCAAACTACCGCCACCCTTGACCACATCCCCACTCCATTTTCCAACCTGCACCCTGCCTCACTAACCTTCACACCCCTCCCCCCCCCCAAAAAAAAAAAAAATCTGCTGCTTGTGTAAAGCTTCTGCCTTCCGGAAAAGAATTCGTTAGTGTAATCTTCAAAGTGGTCATAGAAGGTAAATTCTAATGGCATCGTAGCTTTCTCACAAAAAAGTCTCAGGGTCGCCCAGTCAGTATTTTTTCGAAAATCTCCTTCCTTGCGAGAGCCACACAAGGAACCGTAAAATTTCGTTCTGTTTTGAGGTCATAACTACCCATTGCACTTGCGAGATGTGCCATTGTTCAAAATTTTAGAAGCTACCATAAAACATTCAAAGTTCTGAAACCTGTTCCACTACTCTTCTGCCACAGCTGATAATTCAGATTAATTGTATACCATCTCTAGGAACTCTATTTAGGAATTTAAGAAAATGTATTCCTGTGTACTACAATGAACGCGCTTTAGTGCGTGGAATTCAAATTTTGCTCAAACTTCCGGAGAAATATTGTCATTTCGATTGATATGCATTTTCTAGGCATTATGGGCGGTATTATATTGACAGCAATCAAGAGCCTATGTGGGCTAACGTGGGGCGGAAGTTCTAAAAGATATATTTGAGGTGTAAGACAATGAACATTAGAAAAAAAATGGTTGCCTTATTCGAGCTTTATAGACATAATTTAAAAGCCATCTTTTCTTTGCTAATCATTTACAGTGTTGCCAACGCTTTAAAATGGCTTATACACAAACCAATGCAAGGCATGCGATAGATTTTGCTCTCAAGAGTCCGTCGCAGACGTCGTTCAGGTCCTGGACATTGACAGTGAATTCGAACCCGGCTATATGTGCTGCTATTTCAAGCCTGGACCGTCTAAAAGCCACCATTCTTACATATTTTCACCGACAAACGTAGCAGGACGCGGGAAGCACAGCCGTTTACTGGGGCGAGGCTTGCCGAGAAGCCGCGCTCATTTGAGACAAAGAAGACGTTCGGCAACGCGCTGGGAGACAGGTTCGGCCACCAGGTGGTGCCGACAGAATGTCAGCAATGTGGCAATATAGCATCTCTCAAAGATGATAAAAAAAGGCATAGCCACATCATTTTAATATTTTGTTTTAATATAGTCACGTCAGCAAATGGTTTGCGACAATGCTTAAACAGTAAGGAATATAAAATGGGGCGGCAGTATAGCCATGTGCCGGTAGAGCTCGTTTGTTGAGAGCATTCGTCCTTGTTAGGACGAAATATAAAAGACCAAAATTTCAGTCTCAAACGAAATGGTTGCAAGAACGTATTCCGCGGCATCATCCGTTCAAAGAAAAAAATCCCCTCATCTGATCTGCGATGTCTAGGCATATTAACCGCGGTTGATTTATTGATAGCGGCGATCGCACATATTACAACAGAGGAAATGATATCAACAAATTATTTGTACCTGAGGATTCGAACTCAAGTCGAATAATCTTGAAGCAGCCGCGTGTATAACTTTGAAATCAGAGATTAAATAAAAGTGAAAAAAGGCATGCCTTTTTGCATACGAGACACACATTTCGCGAGGGCTTACCGCTTACGTATCCAAAGCCCCCCCCCCCCCCCCCCCGGCCTTAGCAGTGTTCTGGTTAGGCATGCCCCCCCCCCCCCCCCTCCCATCTTCCCCCCGCCGAGCTTCGCCCTATACAACTGCCTCGGGCTCTTCCCGAAAAACTTCTGGCTATGTGCCTGACACAGGTTTTAGCGTTACAATCTAGTAAGCGCTTTTAGCGACGGAGCACGTTCCTATTTATGGAGCGAGTTGCAGAAGCGTGAATACTTTGCAACCGATCCATCAAAAGATCACAGCTGCCAATAAATTATTTCCCTTCATTTGTCGCGCGTAACTAGTAGCCCTATTTGCTATGATTGCACCATTAAAATTGCTCAAAATGTTTTTGGGCGGCCCTCATAGACTCAATAGCTTTAGGACGTTAAACCACTATAAACAAAACTAAACCAAACATTGTGTTTCCTTACTGACCAGCAGTAGCTACTGTTAATAGACTGCTTTCAAATAGCACCGTTTCCTAAGTACCGCCTTTGATTACACGACATTACTTAAGCTCCTAAACTTGAATAATAAAACATTCCTAAAATTTTAAGAGGTACTCGTTTACAATTTGATCTCAAAATGTCAAAATCACATAGAGTAAACGAGACAAATTTATTTCAGTAAGGTTGAAGTAGTTTAATCTATATTAGCTGCATGGAGTTGTCTTTTCAAGAATGTTGTCCAGAAATCTGTGTTCAACCCTGTTAATGTAGTTATTGAGCTCACGTTATATCCTTCGTTACTTTACTAAGAAGCATCTACTTCTTATTATTGCAGAGGGTTTCCAATCGTACCTAAAGGTAACACTGCTAAGAGTAAGTGTGCAATTCAAAATTTTTTCTGATCTCAGTACTATGAACATCATTGTGCCTGACAACTGTGTATAATATAAATTCAACATATCTCTCTGCCCCTTTAGGGAAACTAATAAATCTTGAAACTTGTAAAATAGGATTATCACAGTATCCACAAATTGTAATTTTTTTACTTTTCTTTCCAGGAGACGGAGAATGAGCAGAGCAGCCGCCCCGGAAGGAATTTTATATCTTTTCTTGATAGTTGGATATGCAAGAACATCAAACCTAACAACAAATAAAGATAATTTTCCACTCAGCAAAACCTTTGCGCTGATTTTATTGCTGAGTGTGGGATATTATGCATATATCACATCGTGTACTGCATACTACTGAGTCGAAATACAATTTTGAAATGAAGAGTTTTAACTAGAAGAAAGGTAATATTTATATAAAAATATTTTTCCCTGTACATGTTTGTGCGGTTTCCCTCCAATCCTTATATGCCAACGTCGCGACACGACACTTACCTCACAATGTAGAAAAATTGCTGAAAGTATAGTTCGTTTTATTCATTCCTGCCTACGGAAGTCGTTATGCAAACATACAAGTATGTTTAAGCGAATTGTAAACGCTCAATCTTGTGAAAAAAAGATCCTAAAGCACGCACCTACTGGATCCATGCCACGGATACCAAAAAACACGAAGACATTTTTTTTTAAATCATTGAGCTTCATTTTGGAGGCTTACACTTTTCAGCTGCTGGTCAATGCAGGGCGTCAGCACCGTACCCTCAGCTGGGAATCACCCCAACGCGCACGTAATACGGTGATTTTTTTGACACCAGTACGCGTTTGCGTAAACCATGTCATGCTACAACCAACTAGCTGAAATGAAAGTCTTGCTTTCAAAAATTTCGATTTCTTGTGACCCTAAGCCGCTCTATCAAATTTGCTTCCCCAGTCGGATCTGGCGCCCGGGAGCGCCCCCTATGTTTGTAAAGACAACGTTGTCCTATACTCATGCGACCTGTGATTATCACATCACAGTTGCTCGGTCTGCCATAGGAACTGCCCGCCTACTGCGCCGCGCCACTGGGGATGCCATAAGTTGCAGTTCGCGAAGCCTGGAATTCCGTAGCGCTGGCTATCGGTGAAAGTGTA
This sequence comes from Amblyomma americanum, assembly GCF_052857255.1. NCBI lineage: Eukaryota > Metazoa > Arthropoda > Arachnida > Ixodida > Ixodidae > Amblyomma > Amblyomma americanum. Next base: position 143,069,422 of record NC_135501.1, on the reverse strand, counting down.
GAAGCCCGGACGGTGCAGTTGCTGCATATGTTAACGAATTTTCGCTTGCAGTTCCGCGCGAGCACTGGGACTCCCTGTATAAGCCTATATATAAGCATATAACGGAAGAAAAAGCGAGTAAGCTGCCCTCTGGTGAAATCCCTTTTAGGAGCAAGTTGAGCTGGACTGCACAGAAGGCGGGCATTATGTACAGTGTTTGCCAAAAGTATACAGTTCAAGTGGTCTGCTTCTGCGCCCTGCAGCGCGGCTTCTCTTGCATACTCGAGGACACTAATCTCACGAAAGCGGGAGGAACTGAAGTCGACAATCCTCCCAAGCTTAGGACAGCGAAATATACTTATGAGCTTCGCTACACGGCTTGGAAGCGAACCTCATGGGCTGTATATTTTTGGCAAAGACTGTACCTCTTTTGGATCATTATTTACACGATTAATTAAAAGAAAATAACCTAAGAATTTTTTCAGTGTTGATTTTTGGGGGCAAGGCTGTATTCCCAAATTGATGGTCGTCCATTGTGAAGGTGAGCTCTGATTTAAATTTTCTTAATCGGCAATATCGTTTGAAATACTGAACGTCAAAAATACCAATATGAAAGCCTGTTGAGCGGATTTTCCCGCATGCCTAATTATAAAACGATGCCACAGCGTTTGGTGCCGTCTCGGAAATCAAGTGAACGTCTTCTTCGTTATCAAGTACACAAACTGCGCCTGTATTTCGTTGATATTAAGTGTGAAAGACGACATTTGTAAGTATGCAAAGCGGGAAAGCCAAATCAGAGAGCATTCAAATGCGTATTATCGGCGTTCGATCTTTCGAAACGCATTGATAATTACGAAAATTTCGTAACACACCTCACCTTCAGTGTGGCCGGCCAAGAATTTTCTAATATGATTTTTGCCTCTAAGATCAAAAATATAAAGTTTTTTTTTGTTATCACTGTCTGTTAACTTTTAATTAGTTTTGCATATGAAATGCATAATGTCTTGCCTGCCTTACAAATCCTCATCAACAGGCCCCACCGATCTCTCTTTGACAGTTCTAAAAAATAAGTGCGTAAAAGCTGAAAAAGCAACATGTGAAAGTAGGGCATTCAAGAATTTCGGGAAATTAAACAAGTTGCCCGTACAGCATGCCTTAGAAAACATTGTAGAAAACAGAAGAAAACTTTTGGCCGCGCCACAAGGACAGCATGGACGCATGCATGGACGCAAAGTTTTTACTCTCTTGCCTCTCACTCCTTTATCCACCTCCCCATCTGCAGCGTAGTAATTTGGGCACTATGCCTGCTTACCCCCTTCCTCTCTAACCTTGTATTATTATTGCTCTCTTACCAAGAAGATAAAACGTTGTCTCAGGTAAATACTTCGTTGTGTGCACGTGTGTAGCCCTCTAATGCCGACCAAACTCTTGTGAGAAGCTCTCAATAGGTATTTTTGCATAATTGCCGTACGAGTTGAGTTTGTGATTTCTGCTTTGCACTGCTCAAGCGCTTTGTCTTTGTTCCCCTTTGAAAAGTCGAACTTTTTTGTTTCCCCCAGGGTACAATTTAGCAGGTTTCAGAAAGTGTTGTTTTATTTGCTAATCAAGTACTTTTATATGGCTCAGAAGAAGGGAACAAAAGCCGTCACTGGGTATTGCTGGAGTTACCAACTTCCTTGATACTTCAGCTTAGAGATTCGACAGAAAATACTCTATACCGATGGATTTAAAGGGTTCAAAACAGACATTGCAGAATAAATTTGGAACTAAATACTTTTGGCTCTTTGCAGTACACAGAGTTGTCACTTATTGAGAACAAAACTAAAGACAACTTTACTAAGAAAAGATTTTACACAGGCACATAATATGTTATAAAAACATATTACCGGTGCAGTGAAATTGAATTACGCGAAAAAAAGTGATTGATCGATGCAAATTTACTAAATGCGTTTGGCACAGCACAACTAAGAGACTGAAATCTTTAGTTAGTTCTTGTAAGAGTTAAGTAGCAGTATTCCTTGTGTCTTGTTATTCCTGAGACTTAATCAGCACTTATATTGGCTGTATTTGATATTGAGTAATCGTGCCAAACACGTAAATTTTGAAAATGGAATACATATGGTGCGCCGATCACTTTACTAGACGCGTATGCAATTCTTCAGCATTTAAGGGTGGGGGGGAGAGTGGATGTGGGGGGTGGGGGGGGAAGGAATGCTTAAAATGAAAGGAACACGTTTTCTTCTCTCTTTTTAACAAGTTTATATTCTTTTTCTTTTATTTATAAATTTCAATAATTTTATAACTTAAAAAATGACTGGCAGAATTTGGTGTACTCAGATATTTTTTTTCTGTGTAAAATAAATTAGAACAGCTGCGGGACAGTTTTTCCGATCATTAGAAGCTCCATGGTTTGGCATTCCGTTCGGTATAACCAAGAGAGAGCTTTGAACTAGAAGAAAGAAGACACTGTGCTTCAAAATACACTCATTGTGAGAGAGGGGTTGTCCAGGGTCAAATAAGAGACAAATTTCTGAAGGGCACACTATACAATACCCTTTAAGAGCGTTGTGCTCTTTTTGACGTGCTGAAGAATGATGACAGTAGAAGACCGAAGAAATAGAAGCAAAACATGTGCTTGCTGGCAGATGGACTACAAGGCTTGTGGCCAAGAATGGCTTCGAGCCGCCCTTCGGACTGCCCCATATTACCGTCGGTAAAATGAGAGCTCAAGCTATATACTCAGCATGTTTGGTTTACTTCGCTTTTGTGCACGGTAAGTTTCTTGTTTGAAATCCATTTTATTTTTCCCACCTGCAAAACATTTTGGGGCAATTTCTCGCGATGAGAGCATGTTGTAGAAACAAGGGCATCGTGTTCCACGTACTCACGTTTTGTGCAGATAGAGATCATCGTTTGTTCGGACCCTCAACTAATATAATTATTCACCCAACGAGTAGTGCAATATTCGAATGGTAGTTCAGTAAATAGAATTATGCCGTCCGAAGAACCATTGTCATAGTTAGTATAGTAATTTATAATCACTGCAACATATTCTTTAGGACAAAACGCAGCGGCTAAGTGGCTTTGGCATTAGGCTGCTGATCACAAGTTAGCAGCATCGAATCAATGCCCTGTGGATGTGTTTCCGAGGTGGTCTAATATATCCGGAGGCTTGCACTATGGCTTCCTTCATGGCCGATATGTCGCTTCGGAATGTTAAACCGCATAATTATTTAAAAGCATTTTTAGGGTGAAGTTTTCATTGAAGGCAAATTCGATACTTTTGCACATTGCGCGAGTCAAGGCTTACTTAACGCACTAACTGCTACCGGGAAAAAAAGATATTTGAAAGATTAATTCAGCTATGTTACTCTAATGCCATATCTCTTAGTACGTTTCCTAATTCCGAGTAAAAAATTGTCATCTTTGTGATGAAAAATGCTTCGTGCGAACCACGGATGTCAACAATGGCATCTTGGTCATATCTGTTTATAAAATGAGCCCTCTTTCAAAGGCCTTTTAGCCCAGGCTTACGAACTAGCGCTTATAGTACATATGTCTCTAATTAAGATCCTCCAATAGTAAAGATGCAGTAAGACTCTCTTTGAAAGCGCCTTGGGCCTTAAAATCACAAAGTTAGTTTATGAACCCCAATGAGTGTTCTCTGATATCATGTTACTGGTGACAAAAAACAGCGCGAATTTTAATTCGGTATCTATAAAAGGCGACCCTGCTGATAGAAGGCCAGGAATCTGCCATCCTGGCAGCTCCTCCAATGGTAGGCATTTCCACCTTCATAGAGTTCAGGGCACGTTGGTTCCAAAACCGACAATGGAATTAACTATAAGCGTTCACTAGCGCTCAGCTAGGCCCATTGCGAAGTATGCGACTCAGCACTATTCTCATGTTCCTGGCAATCTAGCTGGTTGTAGCCAGCATGGAAACAGAAAAGAGATGAACAAACTAAATTGATGTCCTGCAGGAGCAGCGAACTATTGCCTGGGAAAATAAAGCACGCCCACTTCTGTGTGTTATATGCTTAACTCGGTGGTCCCAACCGCTGCACAAATAGAGCTTTGAACCCTCCAATCAGTGCAGCTCCACGGCTTCGCCACTCCAGGCACCATGTAAAGCTTTTCCCCAGCGTCTTGATAAAGAGGTTCCATGATGATTTGCAGAGCTTCAGCCGAGCCATGGCGTAATACGCCGGCAATACTTCAAGCGTACTTCAGCGATAGTAGTGCTACATTTCCTTGATGTGCCGAAAAAAATAGGCTAAAATTGATCGCTGAAAGAACAGGAGATCTAATCTTACCTATATAAGCCCGTATTCCGTACTAAGGTATTCCAGTTTGGTTCCAAAAATAACATTTGTCGGAAATCGCATGGGCTCCTACCGGCACTAACATTGAAAAAATATATCCGTATGTGAACGAAGCATTCGTTACCTACCGAAATACACTACCATTTGAAGAAATAAAAGCTCAGTTTATCTCACAGCTGCATTTCCGATAAAAAAGGCCCGAAAGAACTTTGCACTGATGTTTTGCAATATACAAAGAGAATAATGAAAGTATGCGAGATTTGAACACCTGGACGTTATAAACTAAAACACAGCTGATTGCCATAAGAAGCTCTTATTGCACCCCATGGCGCGTTTTTTCTGTGCGTGTTTTGCTGAATAAAAATTGCATGCAGTACCTCACGTTGCAACTAAACGAGGTTTTATAAATACATAGCCATGTACGGTTGCCTTAACAAAATATGTGTTAGAGTTTGATTTGCATTGCCACTCACAACAAAAGAAATATTTTATCGTTCCTGGAGATATAGTTTTGGTTGAAAAAAAAACTGTTGCTTCTAAAAATGAATTATTTGGAGGGTGTTTTTGGTCAATTTGATATCTAGAATGAGTCGGAGCGTCCTAGAGACGTCCTTAAAAGTTTTACACAATGTGAAACTTACTTGGCTGTAAAACCAGATGTATATTTCTTGACGACACTCTGCAGTATACCGATCAATTGCTCGCTTGTTAATGGTCTCAGGATAGCATGTGGCACATTTCATTTCACCACGGAAGGTATCACATTGAGCAATTCACACGTGGTGCAAGGCACACGATTTCTTCAATCGCAGGAAGATATGAAAGCTTCTTTTTTTCCAATCTTTGTTCGAAACATTTACAACAAGCAAAAGTCTGCATCTGCCAAATACATTCACGTTTTGGCTACCAACAGCGACCCCTGTCGCAGGCTGTATTCGAAAGACCTCGACACTTTCAATCCTTACAACAGCCAGATAATGCACGAGACTTTTGAGCGCACCCACCCAATTCCTTTGCTAAGCGAGAGGTTCTCAGCAAATGTCTCCAAGAGCGAACGAAATGTGGCAACGCATCTTTTAGCCATGTCGTCTGGGAGGGCTCCCCAGAGATTGCTTTAGTTAGAATGCATATATACGGATTACCAGCGTAGGCGAACATCTTGTGCAAAATCATGGCACCGTTGAAATTTATGTCGTAAAGGGTATTTGATGATACTAAATCATGACCAGTGATTTTAGTGGCGATTGCAGCGCTGATAGATAAGCCTTATTGTTGCGGTAAAGGCGAGGTTCATATCGGTCTCGGATAATAGGGGCATGTGGCGAACCACGTGCGCTTAACGCGACACGTCGTAGGGCTGCTCAGCGTGGGTAACGCGACGGTGTCACGTTAAACCCCTATTTATGTCTGGTTTAGATAACGCAATCAGGGGAGCAAGGTGAGAACTGCATCACCGATGGTAAGAGACGCTGGCGATCTCCGTCCAACGCTAGCAAATAAGCACACTGTGAGAAAGCTCGGGCAACTTTTGCTATAGAAAGCCGAAGTGACGTTGACGATTTTGAGAAGCTTTAGAGGCTGCTATGGCAATACATGGTGTTGAACACACACAGACGAAAACTTTTCCTACATTTTTAGACGTGGGACATCATAGATGGATAGGAAATAAAACCTGAGACGGTAAGGTCGCATCATTTCACACATATTAAGTTTCTGCGAAAATGCCCGAGGACTTTAATAGACAACCTACGATCAAAAGAGTCTACATAGAACGTAGACGATCACACTCCTATGAAAGAAAATATTCCTCGCAATGGAGGTGCTCCACGCGAAGCGTCCCAGACCGCAAAGCAACCACCTCCATGTCTTAAAAAAATACCTGTGATTGTTGGGAGGTGCGTGAGAGGAGTTTCAACGAAGTATTATTCTATAAAGAATTTCAACCTCACACGGACGCTCATTGAATTTGAAATATAAGGAAAAGACGGCTGCTGTAAAAATTATTTAAAAAATTTGAAATAAAATTCAATCAAATTTTTTTGTGTGAAACATATTACTTGTGCTGTTTTCATCGAACTTGAATAAAAAGCCACGCGAGAATTTTCTGCGATTTCCTGGTTCAGCAAAAAAGCAAGAAATGCGGTGTTTTCGAAGTTTTTTTACTTCACGGTGTTATTGCCTCGGTCACAAATATTTTTCCTTCATCTATTGCGGCAGCTTATGCTAAAATATTTTAAAATTGTTAAACGGAGTAGGTTTCAAGAAAATTAATTATAAATTGTGGAAAATATGACTTTTTTTTACTCTTCACGCTTTTTTTGGGTATCAAGGCTGTCCACACAAAAATGGGTGAGAATACTCGAAATTCACACCAGCCGCTTGGCTTGTTATGTACTTAAGCGAAAATAGCGCAAAAGACGAGGACAACTAGGAAAGAAAACATCAGGATTAGCGCTTTAAGTGGAGTGAATTGCAGCGAGCTTTGACAGCGGAGCAAGAACACGCTAAATAAAATTGAACTTAATAGAAAGAAAATATGGCCCGTTATTTCAGTACGGAGGCGGTGCGCTGAGCCAAGCCACTCTGTCATCACCGCGGTCGTGCCTCTTACTGTCAAGTGCAGTGATGTTCTGTGTACCTTTGCACTCCAGCCGCAAGTTTCCGCATATGGCCACGTTGTTGGCGAGGAAAGGCTGTTGGAAGCTGCGGGAAGAAGATTCCGTCGTGGTATTATGACTTTTGGTCCGGAAAATGTAAAGGCTTTCTCTACAGCGGTTGTGGCGGTAATCCTAACAGATTTTCGTCTGAAGTCGAATGCCAAAGGTGGTGCATAGGTGAGTTAAATTCTGTCGGTCATTTTTAACCAAATGTGTTTTTTATGAGAAGGTTTCACTGTACTTCCACTTGTCGTGCAAGCAAATTCACAAAATTAACCAGCCCACCTGCCCAAGTTTATAGAATTCTGTTAGAAGCAGGTTGATTAAAAAAATAAATAATTAGTAATTTTCAATGCGGGATGTTAAGGCTCGGCAATAAAATATTCCGCGTTACAAAAGAGTGGACATAATCTCGTAGCTGGCGGAGATGGTCGCCACGAGCTCAAGAAGAAAAAAAAACAACTTCCGAATTCGTTATTTTTCTTGTTTGTTGTCTCAGAGTATTTCATTGAAATACACAGACAAAATGCGGGCAACAATGCCAACTCTGTAGCTCCAAACCTTGCCCTATAGAAAGATGTAATTACGTATTCAATGACAAACTAATATTTTTGTTCTTCTTGGCCTAATTCCTCATTACAAACATAATAAATATAAATTGAAAAATTGTTCGCGATGAAAGAGCCATTGAGTTGCTCTTGAAAATGAAATACATGAAGATCTGGCGAGAAATATTAATGTAAAGCTCCTTTTGACAATACTTCAAGCGCAGCTGTGCTGTCCAGCTAGATATTCGGGGTACTGACTCACTTCATGTGGCTGGCTGCCACTCTAATGATTTACTGTAGTTCCCCACTACACCTCTCTTAGAAAGAAACTTGTATTTGCCACCCGTCGAAATTCGAATCGGCTATATACACGGTTTACGTGATCTAAGAAGCAGGTTATAGAAAACAGCCAAAACGTATCATGGTTTGACATTTTTGTTCTAGTATAAGTGTGAAGGGGAATAGAAGTAATTTCACAGAAGCCCATTAACTTCTACTTTAGCTGAGTTACGGAATAAGAAACTCAAGAAAATAGTATGGAGGCATAGTTTAGCCCTTTGGGTTGAGAGCGCAGTTTGATCAAAAATAATACTGTTTGATCGTTTCACTCAGGTGCACGTGCTCTTTCCATTCATTTATACAGGGTGTTTAATTTAGGCTTTAGAGACGTATCATAATTACATGCTGAGTGGTGCATGAAATTCACCTCGGCACTTAAGTTATGCGGCCGCGGGGAGTAAACTGAGTAACAATAGTCGCTGTGAGCCAAAATAGTTGATAAAATTTAAAATCAACATATTCGCCATCTTTAAGAGGGCATGTTCATTTTTTAATGCTCTGTTTTCAACCCTCGAGGCCCAAATGGGCATTACATAAGAAGGTGGGAGGCATCACCAAGATATCGTCAATACATTGGATCATGTCACACAACATAATGATACCAACCGTTTAAAAAGCAACAGAAAAGCACACCAACACTGGAGAAAAAATTCAGTAAGTGCGGTGATGCAAGAAACGCATACAATTGTGCGAAAGCAGCAGGTTGATGACAAACATAGAAAGAACAGCTCAGTTATTTTGGGCACAAGTCAAAAAAGTTAAAACTAAATATAACGAATCTGAGAACTAAAGTGACCTAGCGAAACATTCAGGTCAGTATTCCAGCCGAACTGCTTATTTGCGTTACCATGGCGTCTGCAAATTTTTCACTGTTCGCTATGCAAACAGTGGGTTTATAAAGGTAATTTCAATCGCCAGTTTGCCAAATCACGAAATGAAAAATGGTAATAAGCTTGTTCGTTCAAATGAAGCCTCTACTTTATGATCATTGTCGAGGCGGGGAAAGATATAAGTAGCAGGTTTAATTTTTCGGCAGTGTATTGAGAAGAGTGGCAGTAAACCTTGTGACAAAACATTAGACGATGAGCTATGCGATTACTTTATGTCAGCTCAAGATTTAAGACGTGCTTTATCATTGCAATTATAGAGTGCGAAGAATAGTTACACGCAATAAAACGTCCAGCTTTGCTTTGAAGAAATTCAAGTTTTTAAGTCAGATAAAATTGACGAAGGTTCGAGATAAGCGAAGCACATTAGAGTTTCGGGCGTATAACAGCGTTATGACAGGGCGTTTAGTTTCCTTGATACCATGACGCAACGATCGTCGTATGTGTTACCTAATATGTTGATATGATGCGTTGGCTAGTGATGGCTAATATGCAGTCAATGTAGGCGTTCCAAGGCAGATTAGCTGTAATGTACAGCTCCTGTCAAAAATATGCAGCTCAAGGGGTTCGCATCTAGGCTTTTAGCGGAGCTCCCTAGAATAACTAACTTTTCAAAGGTTTGTAGGACCGAGAGGCTGGAAATAAACACTTATTTGTAAAAAGAAGACAGGAACGAATTGTGGGTGGGGTCCTCAGTCCAAGACTCTGATGGCCTCTGCGGACGCTTTGGCGATGGCGACCAGCGCCTTCTTGTCATCCAGGGTGCCGCTGGCCAGCGTCATCTCCCATGGCTCCAGCATCACGTTGGGCGGCTTCAAGTGGTACGGTTTAGATGAGCATGTTCATGTTATGTGCGTGAATATGGGAGTATCGACGCACCAAGGACATATATCTGCACATAATGTTGGGTGAATGCTGTTTAGGTGGTGGAGGTTGAGTTAAGTGAGGGTTTGGATGAGTCTTCGGTGGCAGGACTCTACCGAGGAAAGTTTATGTGGCGAGGGGTAGAGACGCCTATTTATGTGGAGGGTATCTAGGCGGGTTGAAAGATAGCCTGAGAGGGGACTGAGAGCAGAGTCAGTGTGCCCCGCTCGGTTGGTATAATCTCGAGCTAAGACATCTGCCCTAATATTGCCATCGAGACCTGCGTGTCCTGGGACCCAGGTCATGATATGATCATACCGGAGATGGCCGCCCAGAACGCGGAGAGCCGTGCGTGGTACGCGTCCACTCGTACAGAATCTGCAGGCGGCTTGGGAGTGGGTGGTGGTGTTGCCACCACCCATCTGGGTGCCGTGGAGTTGGGTGTCGCTTGTTTTGACGGCGATGGCCATTGCGATGATATCTCTGCCGCCGGATCCGGTGCCGTGAAGGACGCTCCAAGAAAAGGGTGTTGGCGTGATTGACAACACCGCAAGCATATTTTTGGCGCTGTGCATAGGAAGCCACATCCACATACATAGCCGATGTGTCTTTGCCGTATTCCCTATGGAGGCTGCGAAGACAGGCCTGACAGCGCGGGGCCTGTGACTCGTGGTTCATGTGACGAGGGATAGGGTCCATGTAAAGGCGGGAGCGGATGTCATTGGGAACAACTACAGTCAGGGCCGCGGTCCTGGTGGCTTGCGTGTCGTTTATCCTTAAAAGGACGGCCCTACCCGCCGAGATGACGTAGAGACGGGTCTTTTGGAAGTTTAGAACGGCCTCCTGGATTTTTTCAAACCTGTTGTGAACCCCGAGTGCAAGCAGTCCAGTGGTGGATGTATACATGGGGAGGCACACGAGCCGTTTTAAAGAGGGTACGGATAAAAATATCGATACCACTCTCGGCGGTGCGATCAATATAGTGATATGGGAGACCATATACTGGATTCAACTCATGGCCAGGGCCGTGACAAGGCGGATAGTGTTGTCCTCGCACATAGCCTTGCGACGTCCAGCGTTACGTCGTACCATACGTGCGATATTGGACACGGACGTACTTATGGTGGCAGTTATGTGGGTGGGCTTTCCGTCATGCTGGATGCATAGGTCAAGTACTCGGAAGAGTGATTTTTCTTCTATAGGGTGGTTGTGAATTTAGAACATGATTGGACCGGTGGAACGATAGCAGTGACCTTAAATACGGATGAATTCCTATTTGTCCGGTGAACACTGCATACCACTGGTCTGAACGAATGAATGAATGAATGAGCTGTTTATTTAGAAAGGGAGGCTCAAGGCCGTTTCTTGGGGAACTGAGTGGTCTTAACAAAATGCTCGACCACAGTGAAGACAGCTTGTAGGGCTGCTTGGAGGATTGACGAATCGAAGCCATTTATCGTTCGAGAGAATACGGTCGCTGAGTATCCATAACCAGACGCGCTAAATGCCTCGCAGGGAAACCTCTTCGGATGTATACTTTTGGCGGGGGGGGGGGGGGGGGGGGGGGTTGACACTCTTAAGTGGTTATGACTGTGTGAGCTTCTAACTGCTACATTACTGGTAGTATAAGTGCAGTAAAACTCTTGGTTTATTGTTTATATTCGTCTGCTAGTCCAAAAATTATGTAGGTAAAGTCTTTAGGTCACTTTCGAGCAGAGAACAGTAACTATACTTAATTACAGAGCTATAAATGACGCAGTCGTCGTCAAACAATCTTAGTGGAGAGGTGGTATTAAGGAATACATGGTTATTAGAGATAAAGTCTGTCCAAAAGGGAATCCTGTGGGACTGGGATTCCCAATTTTATGCCCCGGAATATAGATTGAGCATTCTATATTTTAACGGCCTTTCATCTATTACTTAGTTACTCCTCTAAGCAGTTAACAAGAATTAACAAGAATGCTGTCAACGTGATTTTGCTTGATTTTACGCATTTGTTTTCTGCGTTCGGCGCGGTCAAATGCTTTTTGAAAATCAATATATGCGTCGTCTGTTTTTTATAAATACTCGACACTGCAGTAGATATATCTTCTTAATTTAAAGAACTTCGTTTCACATGGCCGACCGCGCTGGAAACCATGCTGACCTGCAAAAAGTATATGTTCGTTAACGCGCAAGTTAATGGTTTGAGAAGATAGAATACGCTCAATTAACTTCCGCAGTATAGTAGATGTTAGTGGTATGGGCCTCAAAAAAGGTTTAGTAATCCAGTTACCTACTTTTTACATAATAGTGACGTAGGAAAATTTGCAGTTATCGGGGACAACTCCTTGATCAAGAGATGCTTGGAAAGCGTGAGCAAATTTTATTAAAATGTGTTTTGTGATTTTAAGTTGCTTCGTACAAAAGTCATCAGGTTCAGCGCACGGCAGCTGTTTGGTCTCTTTAAGAACACCACCAGCGTTAAAGAAAATGCCAGGCATGACGGCTGTGGTATAGAATGTTAAGCTCAGTGAACAATTGGTATTTTCATCCTGATAAACGCTAGAGAAATAGTAATTCAATTCGCCTGCAAGTTCCTTAGCCTATACGAAATTACCAAAATTACCAAACTAATAACGAAAGTTAGGCGGTTCCTAGAAAGGCGGATGGGACATCATCCGCCAAAATTTTCGGAAGTTGGTTCGTAAAAATTTTGCTACCTCAATATTACCAAAATTGTTTTTCTTTTTAATTTTTTTGCATATATTCGCAACCGAAGTATACTCGGGCCAATCGGCGTGTGTTTCACTAAGTACCGCTTGGCTTCATAGCCGTTCTTTTTATTTAGGCAACGCTTTCTGTGTCTCAAGAACCATGGCTGGTAGTCTGTTATGCAAAGTCACTTTTTCTTTATATATTTTTCGTTGGCCTTTCGATTTCTTCTGGAAAGCTAATCCAGATCTCGCAAACTGCTCAAACTTGGTAGTTTTGGAAACTTAGTCAGATATATACTTGCGCGATTCTATTTTGGAGGTTTCTCCTAGCACGCGTGTGTTCCAACATTTAAGCGGTAAAATTTTGCGGCTCGATTCACATAATTTTGCATGCAAGGCGGTGATGATCTGAGCGAATCTCCAACCATCATGACGCGGCGTTTTGTCTGTATACGACGCAGAACCACCGTTGAAGCTGAAAACTACTTGCACTTCAATTTCGGCTACTGAAACTGAAAAAAAAAGCCGGATTAAAGAGCTTCCTAACACTAAGGCGGAGTTACGCGTCGACTTCCGGCCACCTGCCGTAGGAAATGACGCAAACTTGGCTGAAACTTTGGGAACGAATGTCTCAGAACAAATTTAGTGCTCTGCTGAAACTGGGGAGCGCTATATTCTAGACAAGAGAACAACACCACATAGGAACAGCACGAGACACGAGCGCAAACTTTCAGCTAGGTTTATTTTCGACATGGGGCATATTTACACGCCTCTAATCATGCGTCTAGAAATGATGGGTCTAGTAGTCTAGAAATTTGACCACATCTACGTTTTTGTTATAACGTCCGATGCTAGCCACTGTGGCTTAAAAAGTTAATGAATAAACTTTACTTCATTATTCGGCTGTCGGTCACAATTATCAACTCACTTTTTATTCTCCTTGCCGCATAACATCTGAGCAAATGTTGTTTTCACGCATCACCAAGTGCCTAATTTTAAGAAATCTGTCAAGCTTAATTTTGAACAACTTGTATAAGGTTCTCACCATGAGATGCCTTTAAACCGTCTAACGTTACTCGACGCACGTAATAGTTAACCACTTTTGCTGTACATTTTTTTCTTTCAAATTGGTAGAGTGAGGAAATATGATTTTCAAGTTTGCGAAGGGTTGAGAAATAAATCTAACTTGAGATCAATTTTTTTTTTATGTGAGGCGGAGACGCACGAAAGCAACATTGTTAGAGAGCAGCGCTACAGCGAAAAAACTGAACATACTTGCGTGTAATACAGTAAGTAAATCTTTAAAAACTTACGAATAATAGTGTGTCCGTTTATCGAGCCGTCTTGTCTCAGTTCATTTCGGCTGTTTACTTTGAAGGGTTGTTTAGGGAAATTGCTTAAGTGGTATGGTAATCACCAAGTTTTATTACAATTTGTCATGATCATATATGAATTTTAATGTTGGCTTTGAAGGCGGACCGGCAGGCGATAGCGGCTACGTAGTGGAATAGTCCGTTCAATTGTCACGTGGTTCGTGAAGAGAACGAGGTAGAGAAAGTTGTTACACGGGTGCACGGACGATTCACTTGACTGGGTTGGCCAGTGCGATGTGATAAGCTCCCCGATTAGGATCGTACCTTTTTTTTAAAAAAAAGAGAGGCTAACTTGTCAGTTGGCAGTGAGGTCTCGTACCTTTCCTCGTCTTGTAGCTCCGCGTGCAACAACTTACTCGCCACTATTCGCTTTGCCCTTTCTCGCCGACTGGGTTGAGGAGTGAGAATTGCGCTTAAGGAAAATAATTTCTAAATATTTTCGGCGGTACCCCAGAGTTAACTTAATTTCTGCACGACCCTCACCTCCTCAACACACTACCCCAGAAATGAAATAAATCGAACAGTAGAGAGAGAGAGTCACTTTAATTTTACGATAAATACTTGCTCATTTTGAATAAATGAAGTGAGGTCGATAAAAGATCGATAATAATCCTATATGGCTAAGCTCAACACTTTGAAAGGCAGCTCTTTTGGGGGAAATAACAGAAATTTATGTATGTAAGTATATGCATATATACTATATATAGTATATGCGAGACACGAGACAACGGCATTTCATTAATGTTAGCACCTTCATCACTTCACAAAACCGTACAGGTACAAAAACTTGAATGGTAGCGTTATGGAGAACCAGGACGGGATCACATTTATTAGGACGGAGAGAGAACGGTGGGAAATGTTTGCTAAGGATTCACACAGCGAAATGATTAAGGAGGTTAAAAAAGGAAATGTGATTCTAAAACGAGCCGCAACTATGAAGCAGCCGCAATTTGACGTGCCGCTTCTCAGCAAGGAGAGATACCCATGCTCCCTGATTATTATCTTTAAGCGCTTTACTGTTTCTCATAAAAGCTGGTGAGAATAATCCCGATACTAATTGTTGCATTTGGGTTGCAAGCCCCAAAGGTAGCGTTGGCCTGGCGGCCTGGGGCAAAGCAGGAAAAATCCGAAGGTCCCGGCAAAGGAAGAGTCGACTGGCAACAGAACAACTAGTTTATTCTGGCATCGCAAAAGAGCAGCCGGTCAGGGCGACCACGTTACTCGAAGGAAGGAATCGAAGGCTCTCTTTGGCGTCCGGGGCAGCTCTCATTATATACCCTCGGAGTCGAGGGCAAGAGGGAACGGCTTGGGAAGAGTCATCCGATACGGCGACGCTTGAACATGTTCAGGCGTGACGGGCGCGTCCGCCAGGCCGGCGCCGGTCAGACCTCCTCGCCTCCCAGTTGAGGAGCTCCTCTCCCCGGCTGCCGCGCTTTGACAAGCGTGGGCAAAACAAGCACACACACACACGCACGCACGACGACACGTGGCACTGAAACATGCCTGGACGCGCTTGGCGGGAGGCGTTGCGGCAGCGATGAACGAAGCCGCGGCGTCCGTTGCATCCGCGCCGGCTATACCGCGCGTCGTAGGTAGGCGAGACGTAACATAATGTAATGTGAAAATGCATTCAACTTAGGGCGTTCCAGCTTCCGTACTATGCAGTTGAGAACACGTGCTTAATACAAAATTATCTGTGAGACGTCAATAACTTTTCTTGTTTCTCATTTCTTCAAACAGGCCGAGCTAGTGCTGCTGAATTCTGCAGCCTGAAACCAATAGTAGGCAACTGTGAATCATTTATTCCATCGTGGTTCTATGACCCGGAACACGATTGCTGTCGTGGTTTCATTTACGGTGGCTGCAAAGGAAACCACAACAGGTTTCGAACTTGTTTGGGTTGCATGGAAAGGTGCAGCGGTAAGTTCACAACGGCATTAGTTCACAACTGCTCTTATTTTTTAAAGAACTATTCCGTCTTGAAAGAAAGTTTTTATTCCCCTACATTATTAAAATTTTGTCTCCGCTCTATGCAAAACAAATATTTCAGGTTGATTAGGCAGTCCGCCGAAAGATTTTATGCCGTAACATCACATTTCCGGCTTCCAAAATGTTAGTTTTAAAGCAGGCATAAGTCAAATTCGCCCGTTAACACCAGTTTTGTATCAGGCAGCACTTGGGCGAGATAGCTAAGAAAAATTATATTCGTCCCAAATCAATCAAACCGGATTTCGGAAAAAGCCGCTGCCATTAAACACACATCAAAGAGAAAACACATGTCAGTACCTAAAACTGAGTAAGGAATATGTGCTGTGCGAATTTCTTGAAATTTTACATGCACTCAACGAATGGCATTTCTCACGCAAATTGACGCATGCATGAGTTGCACTTCCATAATGGAAAGCAAAATATCTCAAGGTTTCCTCGCGAAGTTGTCATAGACCCCACTCGTGACACTGGTAATTCACGGCTTTGAAACGCATTCAGTCAGCAATTCGCTAATTCCACTTGCATAAATGTAGCACACATCCTTGTTCAGGAATTCTATAGGGCTTAACAAGCTGCTAACTGTTTTCTCTTCATTGAGAGATGAATTCCAAGGACAGCACTCAGGAAAGAATTGGACGGGATGAGCGAAATTCAACAGGTGCCATGTTCCGTCTCTTTTCTCAAGGCAACACCAAGGCGAAAAAAATCTGCAAGAAAAGGATCAAGGTGTTTCAAGCTACGTATAACTTGAAAATAAAAACAAAACGGAGTGTACATGAATCACCTGCGTGAACACGCAGTGTTACATGCAGTCCTTGTGAAAAATTGGATAATAAACTCTGACTTGTGCGTTAAATATTTGAACGCGCTGTCATATCTCAGCCGCTGGAGAGCTTTGGCAGCGTGTGTAGTTTCGGGTAAAACAAAATCCCCCGTCTTATAACAATTATTCTATTTTTTTTTAAAAGCGCTCTGGCATATTTTAGATCAAGAACTTGCTTAATGTGGCTTCTTGCCTGCGCATAACATTATTGAAGTATTCTTTAAAAGATAACTGAAAAAAAGAAAGAACGCGCCAGTCTCATTATATATGGTTTAAAAAATGTACTCCCATAATAACATTCTAATTATTCCTTAAAAGGGCGGTTAGATTCGGCCTAATTTCTTTTCAAATTAACCAACTCACTGATAATATGGTTCCTACCAGTAGTTTGCGAAATAGAGCATGATATCCAAAATAACGTGTCGCTGCGACTGCTCCACGCAACTGAGCTATAAAAATGTTGGAAACATCCAAATTTTCTTCTCCTCTGCGCTTGAAGCAGCACCAGTGATGAGAGGGCACTTATTCTTTACTCCTGCAACCCAAAATATTGCACAGAAATGCTCACAACTTAGCTGTCAGGAGAGCTTGCTTACTCTCCATATTTAAACCCACTAAAAATAAAGGCGGTTCCTTATAGCTTTCACAGACTTGTGCGCTTTGGTATATGCCCCGATCACCCATTCAAGCCCGAGACAAGCTGCTGTGTCAGTTGGTTGCACATGCTTCAACTGCCGACAGCGCACACAAAAGACGCGGGTGGAAGGAAAAACACCCCAAAGCGCTGCCTTCAAATATATCTTTTTTGCAGTTCGCTGTGTCTATTTTTAGACTAGCAGCACGTAGGCTGACACAAGCAAGAAGCCAGAAACTTAGGCAATATCTCATATTGTGCGATAGCGTTAAAGGGTCCCTGAAAAGCGTGTTTGAGGTTGTCTATAAAATGTTCGCATTTTGTAGAGTACAGGCCGACGAGCGTTCACGCCGTATACAAGGCCTCAAAAGCCAGCCGGTCATATAAAATACAATATTTAAATCTCCCCCTTCCGAACCTAGCGGCGACCTGCCGTGCTGGCCTTTCGCCCGAATCCGCTCTCGTTACGTCATGTAGCGCACGTTACGTCAGCAGCGGCCGCCAGCAATGGTTCGCGCGCTTCGACAGCTGGAGGAGCGGGCGGATGCAAGGGACCGCCGGAGGACTGCCGACATATCAGTGTGCAAAAAGTGACGAGAGGAGAGGGAGAAGCGTGAAGACGCGGAAATTAAAATTTTGACTACACGTGCCAAAACACATCTAAAAAATTCTTGCTGGAAGATATTTGTGAAGCGGGGTCTTTTAGAATCCTAGGCACATCCCATCTTTGTTGACACCCCCTTTCTCAGCCCAGTTAAGGCTCCCTTTCTGCAGAGAATAAGGCGTCGTCGTCGTAGGCGTTGTGTGGGCGAGAAACCCCCGGAGAAGCAACGTAGGTGGGCCACCTAGGTCATGTGACCTGTGGCGTCATCACAATCTGCCCTCAGGATGGTCAGCAAACTGGCCACCGTGGCAAGTGGCAGGGAAATTATTTATTGGTCACGAGAGGTTACTCTAGCGCAGCAACCTAGGTCACACAAGCCCCACCAGTAGCAGCACCTACCATCGCTGTGCAGTGGCACAATTATCGCTTAAACGCTACACCACTCCACCAGTAGTGGGAACAGAACTCCAAGGAGAGATCTTTGAATAAAAAGACGACAATGGCTATTAACCCATTAACGCTATCCTGTCATTCCCTTACGGCGGAGATTATATGTCCCCTCCAAATTTTGCTTCCATGTGACGTGCGAACGCAAACGTGTGGGTGAATGTTTCAGGGCAGGACGTTTGCAGGATGCGCCCCTGCGCTTGCTTTGTTCGAATTCGATGTAGTAGAGTGGCCTGGGATCTTCTCAGTCCCTGTGACCAAGGGACTGAGAAGATCCCAGGCCACTCTACTGCATCGAATTCGCACGGCCTCTGCTCGCAATCTTGCCTGGATGCATAAGACGGGCATAGCATCGTCTCCGCTATGTTCTTTATGTGTTGTGTGCGGGGATATCGAACATTATATTATGTACTGCCCAGAGTACAACGCGGAAAGGTATGTGATTTTCGCTTCTTTCAAGAAGACAGGAACCCGTCACAGTACAGTTCAGGACATTTTCTACCCAAGTGAAAACCAGAAATGCAGAAGGGAGGCTGCACGCCTTCTTTTAACATTTCTGCAGGACACGAATCTTGTTTCTAAATGGTGACAGCAGGAACGAACCATCTGTAATTGAATGTGTGCGTAGATGGTGCCTTCTGGAGTGGACTACGTTATACTGCGAGTGAATGTGTGTAAGGATTGTAGCACTGCAATGGACTATGTTCTGCTGTGACTGAATATGTGCTTAGAAGGTGACTTCTGGAGCGGTCTGTGGTGCGGACTGTGTGAAGTGAATGTGTGCATAGATGGTGACTGCGGGAGCGGAATATGTGCTATTACAAGTGACTGTGCGCATCTATAGCGGGGTAGATCCGACATGTTTTAGGACATTATTAACATAGAAATGACGCTAAGGTGGAGCAATTGCTGGCAGAATAAGCAAGGCTAATCCCACCTGTAGCATTCAACCCATGAACTCAGCTAGTGCTTTGTGCGATCAGCCTGAAGAATGTTTGCGAGCTCTCGTCTCCTGATTACGAGCAGAGCCCAAGGGTCGTTTCAAGGCGTTTAGCGGAGTCTCACTAGCATGAATCCCGCCCATTGAAAACATAGACCCCCTTACACACGGGACTAGGGGTGTTGGAGGGGCTCTTGAAGTGATCGCCGGTGAGCGTCCGCCCACCTGACGTTGGCGAAAGCAGCGTGAGGCATGTTGTTTAGAATGCCTGGCAATCAGTGTTCCATGAACAGCTTTCGCTGTGAGAAGGCAAGGAAATGGTGGAGAAATAGCTGTGTGCATGTCCTATTGGCTATTCTATACCAAAGATAACTTTCAGCAAAAGAAGGAAGGAGGAATAGAGGTATAAACCTCAGCTCACAGTCACAGAAGTTGTAGCACTGCATGCTTTGCAAATTTACGATCAGAGTCCTCTTGCGTTGCAGTGAGCTAGTACAGGCCTGTTATGCTCTTGGCAGTCTATCCATGGTACATGCACGCTGCGGCTGCCCATAATAATCATAGCGCTCTAGTTTTCTGTCGCATTGTTCGATATAAGAGCAATAAGCCCTTTCTTTACAAAACCTACAAGATGTGGCAGTTCTACAAAGATTTCAAAACAGCGCCTAGATTCCAGTGCCTAATATTTATTTATTTATATATTTATGTCTTTATTATTGTATCGAATATTGCGAACATGCTGCATGGCCAAGCAGGAGAGGAAAACATACACAGGTCAAAAGAAAGCAAGTACGAGAGTACCGAACAATATAGATATCACAAAATAACCAATGCAAACGTACAATTGAAAATGCGGTTACAGTACAGCTACTAAGCCAACAGTGAAGAAAGCAAGAACGGTTAGAGCATTGCATTCATAAACTGTTCATGAAAAAAAGAAAACATATATGTGTTTGTGCGTGCAGATAGGTTTCAGGCTAAAGGTACGCTTATGACGCGAGGCTCGTCTTGAATCATTAGCGATGTAATTTTCGGGTCGAACAATAACTTTGCTCTGTTCCGCTCACTGTGCCGTTGTGAAATCACAGGCTCTGCTAAACTATAACTTTTCTTGCACAAACAATTTTTAAATATGGGTTCATCAAATTCGCTCCTGGAGTTGTCTATATAGGCTACTATTTTGACTTTGGGCAACTACACCGAGCATCACCGGAATCACTGTATGCATTGCGCAAAAAAAAAAAATACACTCGAAACTTTCGACTTTCCCTGGAAGCCCCGAACTACGGGTAGCAATGCGCGTTAGTATTAAAACAGGTGAAACAGCAAAATCAATGCGATACAGTGTGCGTCTTTTGGTAACTCAATTAGCGAAGCCATCGTAGACACAGCTTCAACAATCACAACCAATTACCGACGAAGTCCCTATCAGACGGACATGAAGTGGTGCAGTCCTGTGCTCCGAACTCTTGGATCATATATGCCGTACGAAAGCCGTCATACGAGACGACCATAAACATTACGAGTGCTAGGCCCGATCACTCCCATAAAGCCAGGAAACAATTAGTCTAAATGGAGTGGTGGTTTTAGTTTTCCCACAGGCGCCTGTCGCATCATTTACCTAATGACGGTGCGGCAGCCCCAAAACCTCCCTATTCTTGTATCCCTTTCGAAAATCGAGTTAGCGGGTAAGCAGCTCCCTATGGGTGCGCGAAGAAAAATAACTGATTTCGCTTGGAAGGCTTGTTGTTTCCTCGTCTTTCTGACTGACGTTCAAGAGGTCTCCCCGCAAATAAGCCCTGCTGTTGGTAGATATGCGAAAATCAATGACATTGCCAGCGCCTGCTGGTCGTGACTTTGGGCAACGCAACATCGCCCAGTGCTCAAAGGAGGTGAAAAGACTCCTGGTATCACGGGGAGCCCTTTTCGCATTTCTGCCTGACTCAATTACCCTAGCCTGCTTTGGTTGCATCTGCTGCTGCTTAAGAGAAAAATTTCGTATTAGCACTTATTAAGACTGAATGTAGACAGCCACTTTCACAACATTGCGGAAGCACAGCGCAAGCTTATTCCTGCAACAGCCAGCAATTGCTGTCTGAGCGTTAAATCGATGATCGTTCGCGGTGCGTTCGTATCAACGTTCTTGCGTTTGAGTCTTAACCATGCGGGCGATATTCCGTAGCAAGAATCAGTAGCAGTAGACCAAAATAAAAAATGACGTCTCGTGAAATGGGCCCGCTCAGAATTCCGCGCCGAAAGTTACTTTAACTTCTCTGCGATTACTGGCTTAAGGCGCACTAAATATTCTCGAAGTAGTCATCACGTTCCAAATAGAACTAGAAACGAGAAAAAAAATGCAAAACACTTGGATTCCACTGGCAACGGGGCTCTGTGACTCGCCTAAACACGACAAAAAAGGATATTGCTTTTAGCACATGCAATAATGACAGCACCGTTACTACATTTCGTGCGCGGTTAGCAAGAAAAAATGCATCCTGAACGCGGGAAACAAAAATGAAATAACTAAGCGCTGAATTTGAGCCAGTTCTTTTAGCCTCCGCGCGGTGGCAAGGACGGTGCACCGTCAAAGTAGACGCACTGCAAGCAGAGCACAAGAACTTCTTCCAAACTGTGACACATCCCCCGTTGAACAAGATGATCTTCTAGTTGAGTCAAGCACTGCAATATTGTTTTTCAATTTTTTTTACATCAGGAACGTTCCTCTGCTCCTTCTGCCCAACATTCTGAACAACAACAATAAAAAAGAGAAGCATATTTACCGCGATTCGTGCCGCTGGGCCCCGTTGACTCCACGCTTTATTGATTGCTTGATTGACCTATCACCCGTCACAATCTCTTCCACCTTGTGCGACAACGATTAAACGCTCCCCGAAG
Organism: Amblyomma americanum; assembly: GCF_052857255.1. NCBI lineage: Eukaryota > Metazoa > Arthropoda > Arachnida > Ixodida > Ixodidae > Amblyomma > Amblyomma americanum. The sequence goes on along the minus strand of NC_135501.1, from coordinate 143,047,423 downwards.
CCTCTGACTTACGGCACCCGGCACACCTCCCGTGTCCCAGCCTTGCAGAGACCCGGCGCTCTACACCGCACATAAATGGAGGGTGGGGAAAGAGGATAATAGAGACGCGGGGTGCTGTACCGGGAACCGCACAAATAACCGTAGTATAGGTGAAGAGGAGCTTAAATGCTGGGAGGGCGGGAGCTAGACAGAGAGGGAAGCATTTTAAGCGTTGCGGCAAGGAGGAAAGGAGAGCTGGTCTGAATGAAGCCGGAGCGTAGAGGAGGGTAGGGACACAATGAGGTGGGGCTTCCCTCGCGAGGGAAAGCGGGAGACCAGCAGAATAAGAGAACTCACCGTCACCGACAACGAGGATCGCGTTTCATGCCCCGTGGAGAGAATCATGCGCTCCGATAATTCCTGGGGAGCCGCTGAACAGAGGGCTGCCACCCTGCGTCGCGCCACGCTGGAGTTGCGATCGGTGCGAGAGAGTTGTGTGATGGGACGACTTCATTGCTGATGTCGCGATGCACCCCGGATTCGTCGCTGATTGACACAAGACTCTAAGCCACACCTTTCCTGAGGCAACGGTGCGGCTGAAGGCACTGACAAGCTGCGGATAGCCTGGAATCAGCGTACCGTGAGCGGCAAACATGTGAGTTGAGATATCTTCTCTCCTGCCATCCTGGCCTTCTCCAACTGCAGTTGTGCGCCGTCATCTTTTAATTTGCAGCGGGTTACGTTTATACTGTATTTCATCCTGATTAAAAATGACCTGTGGGATCTTAGAGCAGGTGCTGAGCTAAACGGACAGCTGTGGAAGCAAACAACACAGGAGGCTGTGGAGTCCCGGAGACGTGAAAGGGGTGGAAACTCCTAATCTTTGCATTCATGTTTCATTCTCAGTGATGATGACTTTGACATTTTTTCACATCAGACAGCCCGTGATTTCTCCCAACTACTGCTAAATAATTTATACGTGAATTTGTTTTCTGATGTACTTTTGGTTTCGGTTTCAACAACATAAGTTGCCGCGGTGTCAAAGATGAGCTCATGTCTGAAGGGGGTCGAAAAAAATACAATATCAGCACCGATACGTTGTATTAATTTAGTAGAGCGTTTAAGGCGGTCAGCCTTACGATGCAGAATGACATCAATCTATACTGATTATGTTGCAATTCTTTCCATGCCGCACGCGACTAAAACCCACTTTTCACTTCTTGCCTTCCTATTGCTCTTGGAATTGAAACTGAAACAGCCTTACCGAAGAAATTTTTCGCGCAATTGTTTAGAGGTTGTATGCAAATAACAGGGGAGCTTCATTTATGAAATTTTTAAACTGTCAATGCAGAAAAAAACTAGAAGGAACTGAGGTAGCTGTAATCTTTTGAAGGAACTTTACCAGCATGTTTTGCATCGATAAAATATCTCATATATAAAAAAAGAAAGATCATTTTAGCCGCTGCGATGTCGAACCGCTTGTGGTTCTCCGCTGCTTATCCGAAGGACGTAAATTCCATCCCGGCCGAGGCGGCCGCATTTCGCACAAGATGAAATTCTAGAGGTCCGTGAAATGTGCGATGTCAGTGCCTGTTACAGGTCCCCAGGTGGTCGATATAGCCCGGAGCACTCCACAATGGCCTCCCTCATAGCGTGAGCTACTTTTGGACGTTAATCACTAAGAAACCAAAAGCTAAGGCCAATTTTATCATGAAATAGTCGGCTTCTGGCCATAATATGATATCATCGATATTCAATTTCCTCAGAATACGAGGCAATCGCTCGGGAACACTTATAAGATCTCAGTTGTTTTTCTGCAAAAGGCTCCAAAGCAAACCTTCCACGTGAGGTAGTTTTAAAAGTACATCAAATTCATTTGCAATATGCCCGTGAAAGGTAACGTTGCATTCTTCAAAGAAGATAAGTGTGTTTCCATTCTATGGCGCACTTCCTCTGCTGGATAGCTGAAAAAATTTTTACTTCATGCGCTTATCTATGTAATAGATATGCCCCATATGATAACACACATCGGACTACATGAATCTTAACGAATCACAAGTAGCCGCTCAGTTTAGTTCAGCCTGCGCAGACTAAAACTGCTGTCTCAGGGGCTATATAATGCACTAAATGCTTTACTGAGAGAGAATAATTTTTAGTAATCTCTGCAGAAGCACTGACGCGATCAAGATGGGCGTTGGTTGTTTGGGTTGTGGGGCATTCTGAACACAGCAATAACGATCTTAAGGCCTATTTAAAATGCGGGACAATAAAAAAGTTTTTTCGATAACTTTATCAGGCTATGAAAGAATAACATTTTGAAACTAGGTATTTGTTCATCAGCTGGAACAAGCTATATTTGAATTCATGCCAGTAAACGCAATAATGTAAAGCTCTGATTAAAACTTGGCAGGCAATAAGGTTTGCTAGTTAGCATTGTGTTCCAGGACTCATCACACCCTTGTTCTTCCAAAATTTTGTGATTGGTGGGAAAACGAGTTCTCTTCACTAGTTAAAACATTATTAGTTCCACAGACCCCGTAAGATTTCACTTACACGGCTTGTGGCTGGTGGTGTTTTTACAGTACTCAAATTTTGCTTACTCTGCACAAAGAGATATTTCAAATTTCAAATATTTATTCCAACATTACACCATACAGATATAATGTCGAGGATGGCAGGCAAAAAGCCTCCTGGAGGCTTGACCGGTCCTGCATCCTGGTGTACACTTGACAGAGCAGCGGTGGCAGTCAGCTCATCAGAACACAAGAAGTGAATAAAGAAAGCCCAAAACAAAACATAGAAACTGTAGTAAAGTCAGCGCGAACCGCGCAGCATCTCGAACAATGGTCGGCAGTGAACAACAACGTTTATTGCCCAGAACCGCGATTATATACCCTCTCGACTGAGAGGGTTACAGAAGAGGGAGAGAAGCATGAACGATAGGAACTCAGGCCAATAGGGGGGCGTGCGGCTGCCTTCGCTGGTCAGCACAAACCAAACAATTACAACATTTCTCCTCCCTTAAAAGTGAAACCGCTGTACCGGTTTTCTTATTCTGGTCGATCGTCTGAGCGTGGGCTGCAGGGGGTCAGTCAATCCCGCCGGAACCACTGGACGCTCCGTGATTGCTGGAGATGGTACTTCACTCTGGTCGGCTGCTAGCGGCTGAGGGCTTTGTTCTTGTTCCGACCCAGTGGTACTGGGCGTATGCACAGGTGACAGATCCGCACTGGTCACCTGGTCAGGACCGCCTTCTAACTGCGCTCTTGCAGTGGCCTCTACAGACGCAGTCCCTGGCGTAAACTCTTGACGACGGCGGACTTGGTCGACGTGGCGCTGCACTACTCCGGTTGGCGTGTTCACTGTTACCATTCTCGCCCCCGAAGTGGTCTGTACCCTCCCAGGCACCCATCTTTTGCCGGTGCCGTAATTTCGCACGTATACGCTGCTGCCTGGCGAGATGGTCCAGTCGTGAGCGTCCGACGACGAGTCCACAGCTCTGGGTGGGAGACATGTGTCTAGTCGGGAACGCAGCTGATAGCCGAGAAGCATCTCGGAAGGTGACCTTCCTTCTCTTTGGGCGGTCCGCCTGTAATTGAATAACAACCGCATGAGGTTATCTTCCAGCTGTCCGTCTCCCATTTTCCGCAACCCGTCCTTCACGGTCCGAACCGCTCTTTCTGCTGCTCCGTTATATTGGGGATGGAAAGGCGCAGTGCGCAGGTGCACGATATTGTTTTTCGATATGAAAGTGGCGAATTCTTGACTTGTGAATTGTGTGCCATTATCGGACACGATTGTGCGTGGCACGCCAAACCGGCAAAACATGCTCCTTAAGCATCGGATTGTACTAGCTGTATTTGCGTGCTGCAAGGGTACTGCTTCAATCCACTTCGTGTGGGCATCAACCACTATTAGTATCATCTTGCCTGCTAACGGGCCTGCAAAATCGATGTGTATACGAGACCACCGGACCGCTGTCTTTGGCCAACTCACTGGTGGGGCTGCCGTAGGCATTGGCAGGCTTTGCACGCAGTTGCGGCACTGCGCAGACAAGTTTTGAATGTCCCTGTCCAGGCCTGGCCACCAAAATAATGACCGCGCGACTGATTTCATTGACGAGGAGCCCTGATGCGTTTCATGTAGCAGCTGCAGCATCCGTTCCCGCGCTTTCCGCGGTATCACCACTCTGTTGCCCCAGTAGATCAGACGGTGAGCCAACGATAGCTCCAGCTTACGATCAAAAAACGGCAACAAGTCTGGCGCCATTCCTTTAGTGGTTTGAGGCCATCCATGCAAAATGAAGTGCGTGACACTGGCTAACATCGGGTCCTTGGCCGTCAGCTCCTGCAATTCGTGCGTCGTCACTATACCTTCTTCCAGGGATTCCAATGAAAGGACATATTCCGGCGGTTCACCATCGGTCCCCGGTTCCATAGTCGGCGCTGGTAGCCTGCTGAGGGCATCTGCTGTCAGCAGCTGTTTCCCTGGCACGTACTGTAGCTTGTACTGGTAGCCACCCAAGAATAGCGCCCACCGTTGAATTCGCGCGGCAGCCATCGGTGGCGTCTGGCGGTCAGGTCTGAGCAGTCCCAGCAGTGGTTGATGGTCGGTCACCAGGGTAAACTGCCGACCTAGAAGATAGTCACGAAAGCGAGAAACGCCAAAGATGAGGGCTAGTGCTTCTCGCTCCAGCTGCGAGTAGTTTTGTTCTGCTTTTGTAAGTGTTCTGGAACGGAACCCAATTGGCCTGTGCTCATTTCCTATCGAATGAAACAGCACTGCGCCCACACCATACGGAGATGCGTCACACTCTAGTTTCAGCTCCTTGTTCGGATCAAAATGCACGAGAATTTGTGCATTTTTGAGGCTTTGTTTAGCTCGCTCGAACGCCAACTGCTGCGGCTGTAGCCACTCCCAACGGCTTCCTTTTTCCATGAGCCGATATAACGGGCTGAGCACAGTCGACATATTCGGCAGAAACCGTGCGTAGTACGTGAGCATACCAAGGAACGAACGTAGCTCGCTCACGTTACTCGGGCGCGGGGCTTGCATGATGGCGTCTACGTTCTTTTCCATAGGGTGTAGGCCTTGCCGATCGATACGATGCCCGAGGTAAGTCACTGAAGGCTGCCGGAACTTGCATTTGTCGGCCCTAAGCTTGACACCATGCTCTCGGAATCGTTCCAACACTTTCTTGAGCCGCGCTTCCTTGTCCCCTTTGCCTTCTGACCCTAACACGTCGTCAAGGTAAGCTTGGACGCCTGGTAGCCCGCCGAGTACAGCGTCCATCTTCCTTTGAAATATAGCTGGGGCAGAAGCTATACCAAACGGGAGTCTGTTGTAACGAAAAAGTCCGCGATGTGTGTTAATGATACAAAATCCGCGTGACGCTTCGTCAAGGGGCACTTGGTTGTACGCGTCCTTCAAATCCAAGGTGCTAAAGTATTCACCTCCATTTAAGTTTGCGAACATGTCCTCGATCACTGGAAGAGGGTAATGCTCGATATCACAGGCAGGGTTAAGCGTGACTTTGAAGTCTCCGCATATTCTTACGGTGCCATCTTTCTTTAAGACAACTACGATGGGCGTAGCCCATTCTGAATGTTGCACAGGAGATAAGACACCAAGGGACAATAACCGATCAATTTCACGAGAGACCTTATCACGGAAAGCGTAAGGAAGTGATCTGGCCTTACAGAATTTCGGTGTCGCCGTTTCCTTTAGTTTTAGGCTGGCTGGCGGTCCCTTGATGAGCCCCTGGTCTATCGAAAAAACATCCTTATACTCAGCGAGCAGTCTGTTCACCATGTGGTCACTCGGCGTGTTTCCTGTTGTCGAATCCGGCGCAGTGAGTTCTTCCATCGTAACACCCGTCTTGCCAAGTGCCGCAATCAGATCTCGGCCGCATAGACTCGGTCCTGAACAGTCAAGCACCACGAGTGGACAGGTTACAGACACGTTCTTGAATTGCACCGGAAGTTCAAGTTCGCCAAGCACCGGCAGTTGTCCCGCGTAACATGACAACTTCACATGCGGCGATTTCAAGCGTGGCCACTGCGCTCTGTGTCGGTCGTAAACGTTCCGTGATATGACGCACACCGGGGATCCTGTGTCCACTTCCATGTCTAGATCTATTTCCCCCCACCGAAATGTGCGGCGTAACGGTGGTTCCAGGCCGTTTTTCCTACCAGAAATTAGCGTCCAGATGTGTGCCTCATCCTTGTTCTCGTTTCCAGACGCGGTTTCAACTGTCAGTGTCTTGACACTCGCGGTTCGCCTAGCAGCATTTTCATCTGTTCTCGCCCTGTAGCATTTCTTCGCCAAATGACCACGTTGCCTGCAGCGGAAACACCGTGCGTTAGCCCAGCGGCAGGCGTTATCATCGTGCTTCGTGCTTCCACATCGTCCGCACTCTTGCGCTGCCCCGCTGGTATCTCGCGACGAAGAGCGATGACTGGCTTGCATTCTTAGCACCGTTGGTGGTGCTCCACTGATATCGTTTGCATCGTTCTCGGCTGTTTCTGCTGCTATTGCCAGCGCTTCGGCCTCCTCCAGCGTCAAGTCTTTCTTCGCCAGTAACTGCTTGCGTAGGTTAGTTGAGCGTACACCGCAAACAATTCTATCCCGCAGCATTCGGTCTAGCGCACTCCCAAAGTTGCAGCCGTCTGCTATGCGCCGTATTTCGACCAGAAATGCGCGCACTGCCTCACCCTCTTGCTGGCAACGGGTGAAAAATTTATAGCTCTCCGCTATCTCGTGACGCTTCGGGTCGTAGTAGCTGTTTAAAGCTGCGACTGCTTCATCATAGGTGAGGGAATTCGGTGTCCGGGGTGCAATCCGTCCCGCTAACACTTGCACCGTCTGCGTGCTGAGTGCTGCCACAAGCAAGGCTCGCTGCTGCTTTGAGTCAGTAATAGCATTGGCTTCAAAATATGCTTCCGCCCTTATAAGGTACGCTTTCCACTTATCTGACGTGTCGTCGAAGGTCGGGAGCTGCAGGCTGGTCATAGTTCTCGTCGGTGCTTCAAGTTGCGACAGGCTGTCGGCTTCAACTTTTACCGCATGGGTAGTTTCCGCACTCGTCGCCACTGTAGTAAAGTCAGCGCGAACCGCGCAGCATCTCGAACAATGGTCGGCAGTGAACAACAACGTTTATTGCCCAGAACCGCGATTATATACCCTCTCGACTGAGAGGGTTACAGAAGAGGGAGAGAAGCATGAACGATAGGAACTCAGGCCAATAGGGGGGCGTGCGGCTGCCTTCGCTGGTCAGCACAAACCAAACAATTACAACAGAAACATTCACAAATATGTATGAAGGAGAGACAGAGATATTAAAGAAATAATAAAGACAAAAATATATTACATTTTATGCAGTATAGGAACGCATGAAGGCTTTAAAGTTTGACGGGTTCATGCTTAGAATGTCGATACCCATTTCAAATAGGGAATTCAACAACCTTGGTAAATTATTCTCAAGCATCTGTTTGCTATAATTAGTTCTGTATCTCGAAACATTCCATATTTCTGTGCGGCGTGTAGTGTAGGCAGGTACATTCTGATGCAGGTTCGCGATTTTCACTAACGTAAAATTATGTTTCCTGCTGCTATAGTAAAAATCCCGCAGAAGTCTGTATGTGTAAATGTCGTGAATCTTTCGTATATTATACTTCTCGAAGAGTGGTTCAGTGTGTTCCGTAAAGGATACACTGGCAATAATACGTAGAGCCCTTTTCTGCATGATTAATATATTATTAAGATTTGATTGTGTCGTTGTACCCCATACTAAATGACCATAATTAATGTGCGAGGCAAACAAGGCATTATACAAAAGTATTTTAACAAAAGTAGGAAAAATGTGTCGATTGCGACTTAGCATACCAACCGTATTGCTTAGCTTCTTGAGGACTGAATCTGCATGCTCGTCCCATTGTAGGCTGCTGGAGAAGGTTACACCAAGAATTTTAATTGAGTTAACAACCTCAATTTGCATAGACTCGAACATTATATTATGGTACTGTGGGATTTCTTTTCCTTGAGTTCGGAAAATTACTGCTTTGGTTTTACTGCAATTAACCTGTAGGCAATTTTTTTTCGACCAAATCGAAAGTCTCCCGAGAAGTTCATTTGCCATTCTTATTAAGTCTGTGTAATTGCAGGACGATAAAAAAATACTCGTGTCATCTGCGTACATTATAAATTTTGCTTCTTGATAAATCGATACTATATCATTAACATAAATGTTAAAAAGTAGCGGCCCGAGAATACTTCCCTGTGGTACACCTGAGATTATGCCCTTGGTTTGCGATTTGAATTCGCTTAATGAGACACATTGCTGCCTGTTTTTGAGGTAGGAAGATAATAAAGCGAGTGGTGTGCCCCTTACGCCGTACCATTCTAGTTTATTGAGGAGAATATTGTGGTTGATATGGTCAAACGCCTGAGTATAATCAACAAATATGCCGAGAGTTAAAAGCTTGTTTTCAAAGTTTCTTAATATGTGCTCTTTCTGATCTAAAAGTGCTAGTTCTGTGGACTTATTTTTCTGAAATCCATACTGTGCTTCGGTTATAAGCTGGTGTTTACTGCAAAATGAAGACAGCCTATTGAGGATAATTTTCTCAAAACCTTTAGAAAAAATGGGGAGAATCGATATTGGACGGTAATTTTTTATATTCTGTTTGTCGCCTTTTTTAAAAATAGGAATTACTCTTGCGGTTTTCATTCTGTCGGGAAAAACCCCGCAAGAGATACACATGTTATAAATGTACACCAGTATAGGGGCGAGTTCATGTATGGCATATTTAACAGGCCGTATCTGTAGGTCGTCTATGTCGCAGCTGCGTGAATTTTTAAGGTTGAGATAAATGGAGCACACCTCATCACTGTCAGTTGGCGCGAAAAAAATGGAATTATTGTTTCTAGGTGCAGTGAGGTCATTGCTAGGACGAGCATTCTGATCAGTATCTTTTGTTACAAAGTACTGATTAAATGCATCAGCAAGCTCGCGGTCTCTCACTAAGCGTCCATTTAACGAAATCTCTTGTGGTTGTTCTCCCTTCAGTCATTCGGAATTTCTGCTGTTCTATAGGATCGCGCGTATTTGAAAGCAGTTGCTCTGATTGCCTTTCAAGCAAATATTTTGAAGCGTACATCTTACGCAGGTTTTTGTTTTATTTCTGTGTTGCGTCCTTGCTACTCTTTCCTCGGTGCAAACAGGCTCCAGAGGCCACGCCGGACAACGTGCTCCACTCCAGCTGCGGCCAGTTCCCTGCCGGAGCACGCCGAGGAGCTGCTGAAAGCGCTGTTGTACGGTCGCTGGATCTCCTGGGGAGGCAAGAGGCCACCGACAGCGGTGGAGGCCACCATTTTATCCACCGTACCGCCCGGTGAGCAGACAAGAAACCCAGGCTCACGTGGAGGAGTTGTCATTACCGTAATCAGTTTCATAAGGCTCATCGAGCAGTTGAAATTAGCGCTCGCGTGCAGGTGACGCGCAACATTCAAATAGCGCTTCACTAAACGAAGTACCGCATAATGATCGTTTTCACGTTATTGCAAGCACTTGCGATTGTTGTGACTAATGTGCTGCCAGCGTTCGACATCTAATGAAGATAGCCAGTAGAAGTGTCTTGCATCATTCTATTTTTCTAATGCAAATATGTTTGCTCCTTGTACCAGCGCAAGAATATCGAAACTCATTTCAGGAACAAAGAAGTTTGTAGAAAATTTTTCCAGCATTTTCAAACGGCATGCACAAATGTGATTATACATGAGGCGCTGTTAAATTACTCTAAAAGTACGCTGAGATGGTCTGCCAACACCAGGTCATCGTGAAGTTTGAGTCATAGAGCACCGACTCCAACAACCGGCCTTGTTATTACCACAAGTGGCGTTATACAAAAACAGTAGACAGTAATGAACCCGCCGCGGTGGCTCAGTGGTTAGGGCGCTCGGCTGCTGATCCGGAGTTCCCGGGTTCGAACCCGACCGCGGCGGCTGCGTTTTTATGGAGGCAAAACGCTAAGGCGCCCGTATGCTGCGCGACGTCAGTGCACGTTATATAGATCCCCAGGTGGTCGAAATTATTCCGGAGCCCTCCGTTACGGCATCTCTATCTTCCTTTCTTCTTTCACTCTTTCCTTTATCCCTTCCCTTATGGCGTTGTTCAGGTGTCCAACGATATATGAGACAGACACTGCGTCATTTCCTTTCCCCAAAAAACCAATTATTAATATTATTACATAGCAATGATCGGCGCTGCGGTTACGAACACTTCGATGACAAAAGTGTCAGGTCTTTTTACAAAGCACGGCCCTGCGACATCCGCGCTGTGAGATTTTAACCACTTCCGTGACGATATTGTGCGAATTTTTTTACTCGGGACTGCACCTCTCAAGACGGTTGTTCGCCTACATTCCGCCAGTGCCGCCGTCGTAAGAGTGAGACACTCTGCTAGACCAACCGCCGAATCGCCATTCTGTCGCTCGCTCTGCTTTTGTTGCCACCATTTATTGCAAAGCTCACTCCGCTGGGACACTATACAAGTTTGCCATTCATGAATATTGGCCCAGAATGCCGGCCACTGGTTTCTGGGGCAGATAAACAGGACGAGCAAAATAAAATTCTTAGCCAAATATGAAGCGGGACAGAAAATACAAAATATAAAAATTAAAATAAAAGAAGTGAAATGTTTACAGCAACTGGATTCGATCTAGCGAGCTTCGGTTCCGGTTCTGGCTCTCAATGCGATACTGACTACGCAGGGACCCATTTCTTTTGTTTTTATTTAAAACATAGTATTAATTGCAGTTTCAATGTTCTTCCTAAATTAGGTATTGTGTTATATACGGTTTTTATTGCAGCGATATAATGTTCTGCGTACATGAGCTATTTAAAAAATCTGCTGCAACCGCTACCAAATAATCACGAAGCATAATGCTTGAGGCAGTACATCACCAGAAGGGAGGCAAGGCAGATCATGCCACCGAGAAGAAGCCGCCACTCTGGTGCCAAGATCGCCTGGTTTTACAGTTCCTGATCATGACGAATCATTTCATTGAAATAGAAATTGCATGAAAGAATAGATGCACACTGCTGGTCAGGAAGGCAAGTTTTTCATAAGCAGTGGAGCATAATTAAAAAGAAAATGTCTACGGGTTCATCAACATATGGCAAAGAAGTGAGATAACGTTCATTGTGAGAAGTGAAATCAATTCGCTTCTGGTGGCTTCTCAAAACAATGCAGTGTATGTAAAATTAACTCATCAATTCTGAATTCTTTTCTGGCCCGTCGAAGAGACGGAAGTAAAGCGGCTGCACAAAAAAATCCCTTTTTGGAGGCCTGCGCTCACGTGCACTCTCTCAGTGTGCAGCTTGTGAAAGTCCTGCTCTTACCTTGAACTTGCATTTTGAGCGCTTTTACATGTACATGGCAGCCATCCAATCTTCGATATATTGCACGACATATTCACGGACAAAAAAGCATAGAAATTGAGTCGTCGTATAAGCTTTTTCCAGAAATTGAAAATAACTATTTACTTGATAAATGCACTGCTTCAAATTGTACAGCAAAGTGAACCTTATGCATGCACTGTCATAAAAAAGAACGGTCAGAAAATTCAGAAACACAATAAGAGGAACAATTTAATTTGTCTTCAAGAAAACACAAATTAGCCGGGTGTGAAGCGTGTCTAAAAGATATAAAGAGGTCAAAAGACATTGTGGTCTAATATTTGCTATGTCTGATTGCATGGCAATCACTTCCACACTGTAAATACACTCTTCACGTGCTGAGGGATCGACAGCCTTGCAAGCTGGATGGAAAAATACAACCATACAGTGCGACGCAGACGGTGTTTTTCTTTTTTAATACAGTAGACAATCGCTTGTTCGTCACTTATGAAGTCCTATTTCATTCCTTTTCCACGGTCCTTATCAAATCTGCGATGGTGGGCGCTTATTGTACCTGCTTCGACGCGTACTATGCACACTTCTGTTTTATATACGCTTTTACCTTGCAGTGCACGGCATGTTTTAATGAATTCAACTTATTTCAAGTCTGGCCGATTGACATTCTCTTTTTGAGCATCTCGCACAACTTCAACTGCCGGAATACTACATGCGATTAGTGGAAAATGCTACCGAAAACATTACGCAAACTAGCGGCAGCCACAAGCGCTCGGTCGGGGGTATAGAGGGACAGCGTTAGACTTTCCGCTCGGGGCAAAGCCCTTTGTCCGTAGAAAGAAAATTCCTCACTGGTCGAAAAGGACAGTGACGTCACAACTATCATAGCCAATTATGTATGCATTGTCATCTGAGGTCGCATGGTGGATTGTAGGGTCGAAAGTCACACCCCACAAAGATCACATGGCACAACTATGGTGAAAATACGCAATTCCTCCTAGGTCTACTGTGCCATGGCGATATTCCACCACAATCACGTAGTTACTCTGCAGAAAAACGAATTCGCGGAAACGAATTGTGGTCGAGCCTGGAATCAACCTGCTGCTTCTTGAGTCCGGACGCAACAAAACAAAAGTGAAAAAATGTTCAATATATATGCGAACAGGATTACAGCCCGCTCTGGGGACCAATTAAATCTATCGCTTCATGTGCTTAAGGCGGAGCTAAAGCATCAACCGGATTTCTACGGTTTTCTCTCGCGCTGAGGGTGCAGATTATCCGATGCCATGCAGAATTTGTACACTTTATGTCAAAGACGGAAGCATATTATCCGGCGACCAACAAAGTACAATCGAGTGCGTGTTTGAAAAATGTTTTTGCTCCATGGCCGATCTCCCGACGATTCATCCAGTGACAGTTTGAAGATTGTACTTGTTGTTCCAGTAAACGTCGAAGCCTGTCAAAATGTGACATTATTTTGTCATGTCAATATCGCTGTCCACGTAATGTGAGCGACTTGTCTGCGACAAACACGGTCTGCACCGAATTTGGCCGTTCACCGGAATTTTTGTAGGTTATTGAAAGCTTAGTGTCGATTTCGTGTTACAGCGGCTATAGAACGGACCCATCTAAACTGCTAGGCAATGTACTCTACTATTAGACCAGTGCAAGCTGCCATCAGCACTAACTTATCCTTTTAATTATTTAAACAAAGCTTGGGTGGCCCCTCCAAGCACTTTAGAGTTAGCTTCGGGTTCCCAGAATCGAAAAAGCGCTTCTTATGTGGTTAGGGCGCTCCTCTACTGATCCGGAGTTTCCAGGTGGAACCCGACCGCGGCGGCTGCGTTTTTATGGGGGCAAAACGCTATGGCGCCCGTGTGCTGTGAGATGTCAGTGCACGTTAAAGATCCCCAGGTGGTCGAAATTATTCCGAGCCCTTCACTACGGTACCTCTCTCTTCCTTTCTTCTTTCACTCCCTCTTTTATCCCTTCCCTTACTGCGCGGTTAAGGTGCCCAACGATAAATGAGACAGATACTGCGCCATTTCCTTTCCCCAAGAAAACATTATTATTATTATTATTTTCATAGATGAGGTAGCCAATCGTCAGCCGTTCAGCAGCGGTGAAAGAAGATGGGTTTGTCACGTGAGCAGAGATGGCGGCATAAATGCATATCCGCTATAAAGCTTGTATAGAGTAGGTTTTCGCTGGCACCGGTTTCAAGCGACATCTCTTTACTCAATGGTGGTGTTTGAATCGGCGCTGGTTCGGGCGGTGAGATAAAAGCAACCAATGCGCAGGGACTTATCAGGCGTGAACGCCGTAACTGAGCAGGCACGCATGAGTAACGCTGCACAAAAGGCGGGCCGAACAATGCCACGAATTGGGCGAACTGTTCACTGTTCGCTCTGGAAGAAGCAATGCGATCACCGCGAATGAACACAGAAAAAGACGGCGCTGTGGATTCGTGTCCCTTCTTTTGTCCACGAGATCGTCTCTTGTGACATCACCGTTTGCGATCATCCATAACAGCAGGCGGTGCTGCTGCTTTCCTCCATTGTGCACTAACCTCGCTTATAGTGCATTGTGGTAAGACACTTACGTTAGTGCGAAAGTAGCTTACAAATAAAAATGTCTTGACGGCAGACGTAGCTTGGGCTTTCTCTGAAATCAGCAATAAAAAGCTCAGAGGCCAATTTTTATTTTGTTCGATGTGTTCACATTTGAATGAAACAAACCATTGCCTTAGCTGGACGTTTTGAACATTGTTGTAGGTGCACCTTATTCTTCAGGGGAGACTTGCATGTTGGCAAACATTGTGGCGCATTCTTTGCATGGGTACGGAACTGTGTGGATTACGATAAGAAGTCGGTCGGTCGGATAAAAGCGACGACGAATAAATAGTTCTCGCGCAACCCAGTACGAGCTGTTTTTTGAGCTAATATACAAGTAGTTATCACTGCGCGCAAGAGAACAGCATACAGCAGCTTATTATTGCCTGTCTGGGAAAAAAAATTAAACTTTAGTTGAATGATGGATCGAGTCAAGTAGCTAGCCTCTGTGTTTTCGTATTGCCTGTCATTGTGTTGAATTCGCAAAGTAATCCCCATGCTGATGCTTCGCATGAAGGAACCATTCAACTGTCGATTTGAATTGATTTCAAACATCAGACAATGCCCCATCTGCGGTCGCTCTTTTGCTCAGAAGACCTGCACTCGCGCATTGCTGAGCACTGAGACACATTCTGTGCGAGCGTACGCAAACAACAAAATTCAGGATTCAATTGAAATCTGCGCTGCAAGAGGAATAAACTAGCAAACAAACAGTGAAGATAGTTATATTAATGAGTAGAATGAACGTCATCAATTTCTGTAAAAACCATGCACACAATATAAGACCATTCACCACCATTATCAAATCTTTTCAACTTTTTGTTTTAATATGCTTCGTCCCGTGTGCCAAAGTCTACTCTACTAAATAAACCATGGTACCATGACAGGCAGCCTTTAGCCTCTCTACAAAGGCAATCTTCCATGTCCGGATATTGTCCTTAAATGTTCGATAGTTCGATCGTCGTCTCAGGATGAGCCCTTTCCATCTGTCGGAGAAGTTTCGTGAATGTATACGAGCCACTAATGAAGTTAGCTCTCACAACATTACTCAACTTTGTTGAAGACAATTTTCTGAAATATTCTTAGACAATGCAGCTTTATTATTTCACTGTATTCTTTCACTGAATTTCAATTATTCTTTCACTGCACTCAAATTACCTTGAATTTATCCTGTTTAATTTGATCTACGCACAGCAATACCCATTTGTTATCCGTCTTCAGCTTATACACAGTTTGTGTCGCCTGCTTTACATTTATCATTGCTCTCCTGTGTAAAGTTATTTATTTATTAGCAGCACTTCCCGCCATACTGTGGGTTTGCAAACCGTGAAATATGCTTTAAAAACGATTTGATATATTTTACCAAGACACCTTCTATATTCGGAATAAAAAAAATTGAACGGGACACTTAAGCTCCGCCTTAAAGAATCACGCGATAGCTACTAGGTTAATGCCCATATATGCAAAATTCGGCATTCTCTAGTTTACATTCATAAACACCTTGGAGTCGTCATACCACTCCTGGCGCAGTAGCGCAGCGGCTAAGCGATGCGTCACTGCCCTGCGATGGCAGGTGCTGCCACCGGTGGGGCTTCTGCGGTCCGAGTTGCTCTTTTAAAGCAACTTCTCGCGACCATAATTAATACAACTGTCACCTGCACGGTGTACAGTATTCTCTGAATCAAGTGGACGGGTTGTGATGACGTCACAAGGTCACGTGACCAAGCTGGCCCACCTACCTCCAACTGTACGTTGCTTCTATAGGGATTTTTCGCTGACGGTCAATGATGCCGATGACGATACCGGATTTTCTGAGACAGAACCTCACTAAAGCTATCGCGTGAAAACGCGCATCCAACACGAGTGACGATAATCTTCAATCGAGTGGAAATGCCATGAGGAGTGGTACCATGTAAACTTGCTTTAATTCTCATCAAAGCTTTCGAAGCCTAGTCCGCACGGAGATGCGCATGGCTTTCCCTACTCGCACAAGGAGAAAGAGCTCGCGGTTAGTTTCCCGAAGAACACACGCGCTGGCGCCTTGTCAAGCAAGTGAGATTGGTCGACCGTGGGACCACCACCGGCGAGGCCTGCTAGTCTGCTTGTAAGCAAGTAGCGTGTCACGGGAGTGTCAGGCGCCCACGATACGACAGCATCAAACACGCACTTGCAGCCCGCACAAGGGAAAGGACCGCATTGTCGGTGTAGGCACTTCAACAAGAGAGCTCCTCGCATCGCTCGGAGACCTCCCACAGCTATGATCCATGGAAAGCGCGCGTGCAAGAACAAGCCGAAAGGACATTCGGCAACGCGTCAGCCCGATTCTCACGGCCCTTGAACAAGCACGCGCCGCCTAGGAGCACTCGAGAAGAAGGGATTAGTCGGTGAACAAGCGTACGCCGGTAGCAGCCGGTATTACGAGCGCGAGCCGCTTCAAGAGGCTGTGAAGGACCATAGGAAACCGCGGGAACACGGTAGCTCTTGTCGTTCTTGGTTTTGTGAAGAGGGCTGGGTCCTCAACAACTGAGAGCAGCTCACAATACCTGGATTCAGTTATACATACCGATTTTCCTAAATGCTTCTGATTTACCACCGCTACTATAACGTTCGTTGTGATCTGACGCCCATATTTTACGCTATGTACTTTCAGGGAAAGTAACAGCGCTGTTTCTCAGCACTGGGAGCCTTTTGCGAGTAAAATTGCTGATCAGTTTCTAGCCGCTGAGAGGCTGCACCAAAAAAAGCCTACTGAGTAAGTGGATGCGAACAAAATTTAGAAATATTACAAGTTTGAGCACGTTCTTGAGTGAAACCTGTGATCCTTCTCATGCACGCATCTAGCATTTCTTTAGCGTCTTTACGAGTTGAAACCTTTTTCTGTATCATCGGGTTGATGAGTGTTATATGCAATTTAAGTTCAGTCCACTGAACATTCAGGTGATTCAAAACACATAATGAAACCCTATGCAACAAGTGCTCTGCTGTCTTAAATTTGCACTCCGATTTTAGTTCCATGCAGTAGAAATTTCCAAGATATAAAAAAAAACTCAGGAAAAGATATATTAGTGTGCCACCCCATCGCAACCAGTGAAAGGATTTGTACGCTCTCAAAATATTGTTTGATCAAAAAAAGATGTACGTGAAATCAGTTGAATTGCAATGTACCTTTACTGACAAAAAAAGAAACGTTAAGCACGACAAGTACCAAGGAGGAAAAATGACAAAGAACAAAACAATTAAACGTATATTGACGTCCGTAACGTGCAGTGTGACACACAGAGACAGGCAGCCGCTAGCGTGTGAAAGAGCAATATACGTTCCTTCGTCTGCTTAGTTTCTCTCCCAGCTTCCTTAGTCGCTTTCCTCACGTCTGTAACAATATTCACTCCACATGAATTCATGGGAAATCATTTCTGTGGGATAGCGTGTGTTTACCTGAAAAAATGTGTTGTGGCAAAATGAACTAGCACTTGAGGAACTGACCAGAGAGAGAGAGAAACAGAGAGAAAAAGAATAGAAGGGACGGCAGGTATGCTGATCAGAAGGGTGTTCGGTTGTCTACCCTGCACTGGAGCAATGGTTAGCCTGGGCTCTCAACGCAAAGAAACCTGCGGGCATTCGGAGAACTTGGAATGCGTAATATTGGGGAAAGAAATTTCTTTCGCGGGTTTCTTCCTTGGCGGAGTTATGATTACTTGTGATATGGCTGCCGTGTTGGCAGAAAACAATTTCTAGTTTGAGTTCTCCAGATTTCCTGATTATTTTGCCGGTTTTCTTCGTTCTTAGGAGGTTGCTATGATTTCGCGTGATAAGAGACAACTGGTCCAGAAAACAAGGAGACAGCCTAAACTCAAAACTTCTGATACAACTCTTCACTGATTTTTTGAAATCGAGATGAATATAGGAAATGAGCGACAAAAATGCGCCACAAAAAGAATACCCATGAAAACTGACAGCTTAAAGCGAAGTTTCTTTTTTTTAAACAGTGATTAAAACCTCTTTTTAACCATAAAACAAAGGCATTATCCAGCGTCGATTCTCGCATGTCTGACATGTGCTCAAAAGCAAGTACACTCAAAAGTAGTTCTCGAAATAACAGGGTGTTTCGGAACGAAGCAACATTTTCCCACGCCGCAGGCGCACGTTTTCGAGTGGCTTCAAGAATGCCAGCTTTGCGTGCTTGCCAGTAAAACTCCGTGAAGGGGATTCTGTGCTTCTCAATGTACCCACGACCGCCCACAGCGCATCAAAGGTGCCTTAAGCGCATAATCCGCGCTCGTGGCCACGTGTAGCTAAAAAAAAGCCCTAACTCTGCGACTCTAGTATTGTGTAGTAGAATATAACTCCTGCCACCGCCTACAGAACGGGCGCCATTCTACAGACACGCCTCGTTTCTGCGGAACCTCTCGTTACCGAAGGCGCACGCGCAAAGCACGCTTTGCTGCGTACAGCAGAGCGCACTGTTCCCCAGCTCCACAAGTACCGTCTAGAGTCAGCGCACGGCCACCACCGGGCAGGAAAAATCTTTGTCTGCGCGTGCCGTTTTAATCGGATTCTGGGGTCATGTTGCGGGCTCTCGTGCCTTTTTTTTGTCCTCCCTACTAACCCTCTTCCCTCCCACCGTCCCCACTTTTCGCTCCCTTTCACCGTGCCGACGGTGGCGCCCTCCTCTCGCAGTTTGCTGCAGCGCGGCGCCCCCGACTGTCCCTCCCTCCCTTCCCGACCTACTCTTACCGCGGAAACACGCCGTGTCGCCGCGGTCGTTTGCACCGACCACCCACGGGAGGGCGCGGCGCTCAGTCAGCCGCGTGCTGTACAACAAAGGGGGTGAGAATGCCGACGGGGGCATTGATGGGGACGCGAGGAGCCGAGAGTGGGGCGGCTTGGGCCGTCACCGAGCACAGCGGTAGAGGGGATTTAAGAAGCCCCTTTTCTTACGCCGCATATAAGCTCGCCGAAGTGTGCTGCCTTCTACGGGAACCAATGCCCTCATTTTTGGTTCCGGTTGTGCTTGATTATCGTACAGGGAAATGTAGCTCTGCACCTCGTATCCTACAAGCATAGAGTGCCCTGCTGCGGGGTGACCAGCCTGAACAGGATCCGGATGAGAACGAGGTGTGTGGTGGGCCCGTGGGGACGGGAAGCGTAAAGAACCGTGGGAATGCGGGAAAAATGATCGGGGATGTCGTTAGGAATCTTTCGTTATTGCTGGCATACGGCTTTTAAGTGAGTCTGGCATTCGATTTCAGTATTGTGTGCGCGACTGGTAGGCATAAAATGAACACAGTTCGTTTTAAACATATTAAACCTCACAGCGAATTTCGGCAATTTAAGTCTGGTTCTTCCGGCTGGCGGTACAACGTTTTTTTAATTACTACTGAAGTCAATAGAGAGGTGCCAAGAGGAATTGTTTGGTTGCTGAAGATATTTTGCAGCCCAGAAAGAACAATTAAATTGTGCTGGGTTTTATCATTCTTAAGCGGCTGGCTATAACGCGCAAAATGTACTTTTATCTATTTATGTTTCGCGAAATAATTTTAACATTTTAAGCATGTCATAGCTTCTTCAGAACGGTTCCCTCTGTTAAATATGGCAAAGCACGAGAAGTCGACAAGCGCATTTTTTTCGAGTCGAAAGCTGTGGTAACAAGTTTCACGTATCCCACAAAATCACCAAGTTTTTTCTGGTAGATTTTCAGTTTTTGTTCAAAAATGAGATATATTTTTTTAGCAATGCTTTTCTATATACTTCATTAAGGAAACCGCCACTAGGTACAACATTGATAACAAATAGTCTTTGTTAAAAATATACAGCCGAAGCGGTTTGCTTCCAAGCCGTCTAGCGGGGTTCTTAAGCACATCTGCCAGTCTTTAGCCTGGGAGGGTTGAGGAGTTGAGTTCGTCCCGCCTTTGTGAGACTAGGGTCCCTGAGTATGCAACAGGAGCAGGAATGAAGGGCTCGGAAGCAGGCCCCTTGGGTTGTATACTTTTGACAAAGACTGTACGTGCGGTATTTGGGCTACATGACAAGTTTTCAGGCATGTTCTTATATATTTAGAAGCATTCATATCTCAGTAACTTTTCTACTTCAGTTAAGATTTAAATATATCCAGTATAGATTTTTCATGTATCCCAAATATTGATCCAAATATAGTAACATCGCACTCTAGTTATCATATAATTTCTCATACACATCACTGAGGGAGACGTCAGCTATTCTTTGACGTGAACCGAACCTCTGGATCAAATAACGATGATCAGTTAAGATGTGAGAGGGAGCTATGAAATATGTTCATGTTCTAATATTAAAGTAGAATTTAAATTTTGTCAATGGAGACTTTCTACAGCTTTAAAACTGCTACAGAGAGTTATGGGAGACGTCTTCAAAGCTGCTAATATATTACGAACGCCCTGAGCTCCAGCAGCGCTCCACCCTTTTGCTAGGGAAATGTAATCAAGTTATTTTATGAGCAGCACATATAGCCACAAAATGGCAACGCATGCTTCAATTCTGGTGCCCGTGAAATTAACGTTTTGTCGGCATTAGGCGCTAACTTTTGCGGCGCCTCTTCTCAAAATTATTTTTGCATGCGTTTTTTTTTACTGTAGTTTCGAGATATAAGCCTCCTGCGCCGCGCTACAGGCACGCGAAAAAGCATGGAAATTGTTTGCCAACTCCTTTGTCTTGTACTTGCCTGAGTATTATTGGTACTATATGTGCAGTACACTACAGAGATGCAGTTTACCTCCTTGTAGTGTAGCGTGATTTCATTGTAGGTGATTAGTCTGTCCCTCGCACAATCCCTTTCGACTTTTTTGCCTGCTAGGTTGCCGTACGCTCGAGCAGTAGAGTGCGTCTTCTCGTTTCCGGGGCTGCCTGCGTGGGTTGACACCCACACTGGCTGAATTGGTCGTGGGTCGTGGGGGCCTGATTGGAGAATTTTGTAGGTGGCAGAGTGGATCTGTCCGTTTGCGAAATACCTTTTTGCTGTATTGGATAGAAAGGAAAGGAACATATCCGCCACCACACCACACCCTCGCGAAGGAACAACAGATTATATAGAAGCAACTCCCTTCTAGAACGTTTCATTCACTGCCCTATCTGGCACTAATACACCCGGGTCAATACAAGCCCGAATGGTCTCTTTCTGGGGCTCCGAGTGCAAACTTCGAACAAATACTCTTGATATGCCGGCAACTCCAACCACCATCTCGCTGGATCCTCACAGACCTACAAGGTTGGGACATCTCGGTCTCTAAGAGCTCAGAGCCGGCCTCACAGAAGAGACAGGTGGAATGAGCGGAGAAGGTCGCCAGAAGTCGTGAACTGATGGCCGCCACCCGGGATTAAGAACCAAGCAAACTAAACCTCCCCTAATGCATTCCCTCACTTTGTTCATCAATAAAGTTTTCACCTACCTACCTACCCTCTCGTAAACCATACTTCTGGCACTTTCCCTGAAGCTTTACCTACACGCCACATTACCCGCCATTAGAATTTTACTCGAATTTTATTCGCTATGGGGTAAGTGCAACTCAGTCCTCGAAGTCATGTGCCACGAAAAGCTTGACACTCGCTGAACTGCTCACTTTGTGCTTGTGCTTCTGTTCCTCTTCATAATTACATAAGTGTGACGAAACAAAGTATCCTGTCGTAACGGGCCCGAACGAAAGGGATAAAAGAGGAAATGTGAAACACCGGAAGAAAAAAATGGATACAGACGCAGGTAGAGAAAGAAGAAATAAGAAATACTAGAAGAACAAAAAATGGAAAGAAGCTAGAAACACCGAAAGAATTTACTGCGACAGGAAAACAACAAGAGCCTAAAAAAGCAAAAAGGAAGAAAGAATAAACAAACGGATAAAGAAAGCAGGAAAGCAAAGGAACGAACAAGGAAGATGAGCAAAGAAAGGAAGAAAGCCGAAAAAAAATACCGATTCTTGAAGGAAGGAAGAAAAAATCAACAATGAAAGACAGAGAAAAAAAGAGAAGCAATCAAAATAGAAGGAAGGGAAAAAAAAGCGCTGAGCGCGTCAACTGTCACACCGCCAACGGACTTCTTGCGGCTGCGTGGACCTCCAGTTAAGCTGTAGAAAGCAGCCGACCCGGACCCGCTGCTTTATTGCGAAAACGTAACTCCCTCAAAAGCCAAGTCTACACTCGGACGAATGACGGTGGGAAAGTCCTGGCTGCATGAAAAAAAAAATCCCCCACGACAAATGATGGACGAGCTTCAAAAAGCAAACCCATGATTTGCGGCGGGTGCCAGAAAGGAGTCCCGTTTAAAGAGAGACATACGGCGGAGAAATAATCTCTGCGCAGCGGTGTCGTATTTAAGGATTAAGACGGATTACCGTCACGACCCGACCCGCTTGACCGACAGCGGGGAGCAACCTTCCCGGCCTTCCGTGTTGGTTTTCTTTTTTTATCCCGTACCCTCCACGTGGCCTGGCCTCCTAGCTGGTGAGTGACGCCGGTGTCTATATGCATTGCAGAGAACGTGATGCATCCGCTGCTATATTTATCTGTCATCGCGTTATTTTAAGCAGGAGACGTCTTTATGAGAGCAGAGAATGCTTGCAAACTCAATGATCGGTTTACCGGCCCACGCGTTGTTTTCCTTTCGGCTTGTTTTCCAACCGTTACGTTCTTCTGTGTTACAAAAGAGGGCTAAATTTTCAACCGTTAACGTGAATACCGGCAGTGCTGTGGCATGTTGCAAGTTGCGCGTCCGCGCCATAAGTGTCGCCACGGTCGGAACGATTGCAGCGATCCTGGTATCTGGCAGCAAACGCGGCTGGAGTCAATGACACAACGCGTCTGCGCCGCCAGTGCCGCCGCGGGCAACGCTGCAGCGCAGTGGCAGCAGACGACAGCGACCGGCGCAAGCATAGCGAGCAAAGTTTTGAGCAATTTATGTTTTTACCGCCAACTCCCAGGCACCGCCACCGTCGCATTTCAAAATCGTCCCCATTGGCTCTACGGGAATGTCACACCCTTGATACCGGGTTATGCTCAGAGAAGTGATTAGAGGAGCACTTTGGGATAATCTTTCACAACCCTTCAAAGTAGGATTTTTAGGCTAAACTAAAACCAAACTCAAGGCAACAAATCGCCGCTGCTTTATTCAGCCGTTTCTTTCTTTCTTTTAGTTAAATATGTGTGATGGAAACAGTTGGGAATGATTTATGAGCCTTCTATAACGCTACCAGTCTTCTCGGGCAATGCCTCTGCAGAGTTCTGTTCGATTAAATATATCAACCAAAATATGCAGGCGCAGTATTTCCCGTTTGTTCACACAACGCTGCAATATGGTCAGCGGAAAACAGAGCCTTGCTAACGGAATAGCCTGGTCCCTAATCATTAAAATTCATCAGCCAACAATAAATGTGCAGTAGGCCGACCACTTTTTTTTAGTTCTTTTCCGTGATTTGACACCAGGCACGTCAGGACACTCTCCTTCAACACAAGAGTTGCTTAGAAGCGTGATGTCTTTGGGTTTTCTTCGGTAAAAACGTAAATAAATTACGAAGTGCTTCCCACCCTGACATATACGCAGCTTTCCCCTGCGGTTTGGCAGATAGGCGCCATGAGTGGGTTTTAAATCTAATCCATTTCCTTCGTAAGATAAAGCCTTCATGACGGAATGTTGGGTTAGTTGGTTTTGCGTAGACATCGTAGCGCATGAAACCGGGGAGAAGAGACGAGAAGAAAATACAAGCGCTATATGTATATGCAAAATGAACTAGACGAACTTCCCGTTAAATGAACACACAGGCGGTGGAATTCCCATCTGTAGTGTTTTATTTGACATTATAGCAACGGTTGCAGCATTTATCTCACGTTTTCTTGAGAGTCTGTAATAAAAACTTTCTTTCGCGTCCAGGATTGTCCAACCATCTGAGATTGCAACGCAATTCTATTAGAATGTCCAGCCCACCGTAGTTATCTGGCTTGTTACGTCTTGCAAGTTGCGCCTGGCGGACGCCCTTTAAGCAACGAAAAACTGTTCAGAAGAAAATAAAAACGCTAGTCGGATTTCCCAACCATTTCAAGCTCCGAGGAAAAAAAAAACTGTTTTAGCAGGAATTAGCGGCAATAGGCAGGCAGTATTTCTTTACGCAGTTACGAAGAAAAAATCAAATAAAGAATAAAAACGCCTTGTTTCTTTTGCCACAGGCATCCCCTACTACACCACGATGAAGACGGCTACTGAAAAAGGAATCAAACGGAGCGGATTGCATAGGTAGTGCGGATGCATGAAATTCAAGACCTAGAGCCCTCAACATGACTCACATTTTTTAGCTACAACTTATGATTTGACCTACCCACTCAAGCTATATCGTTGTTTACAAAAAAGCCCCATCAATAAAAAGAAAATACAAGTGACACAGACAGCTGCACCAAAAATGGCTGCCCAAAACGCGATAGTAAGCTTTGTCCGTCGTTCTTGTTATTCTTTTCTCTGTTCCGATTACGCAGAGAGGCAGACCGAAAATCCAAAAGTATTTTTACTTTTCAATGCGTCCCCGTTTGAAAACGTGAGACATACTGAACGATTGCTTCACGTTTGCAACGGCACCTTCAGTCTAGATGTCAGATTTTTTTTTTCTGGCAGTGCCCCTAACGGCGAGAGAGTAGACCTTGTTGCCGGAGTAGAGCTGAGAAACGGTATTCAGCAATGTCAGTGAAAAAATAAACCCACGAGATAAGAAGCTGACAGTGGAAGCTGCTCAAAGAATCCCCGCGGCGCGCTGCGGGCGCGTCCACATAGGTCGCCAAGTGACGCCAGAGCTGCAGCCGCTACCAGATGTTGGGAGGCGGCCTCCCGCGGGGACGATCCGTAACTCAGATGCTTACGATAGGGGCGCGAACAATGCGGGGGAGAATGCCACGTTCAAGCCACGGAAAACAGAACTGCGGGCCAACTGGGAGCAACGTCTGAAATAGCGAGCGCAGCTTGCGCCTTCGAAGACGCATAGGCAGTGGCGTGGGCAAGCCATCGTAGGAGTCGGCGACCTAAAAAGTGGAGAGAAGAAAACAAAGACGTCAGGCTTCGTGACTAGAGCTCCAGTCCACGAAAAAAATGAAGGCTCTCAGAAAAGTCACTAACAGTGAACTATTTTTTTAGTCCCTCTGCCCGACGGTTCAAGTTTAACGGCGCGCTCAGCTTTTTGTTGGCCTACCTGCAAGTAATAGAGCTTACTCCGAAACGTTGAACCATTCTTGTTTTTCCATGTGATGTGCACTATTCCGAATTTATTGTTCATATATTTTTGTTATACCTTTAATTAAACTACTTAATTACCTTCTGAACCCTTATTTTGAGAAATTTGCGACTCAGTATCCCTTCATAGTGAATAGTAGCACGCCTGAGAATTTTGCTCGTCGACAGAAAGCTCTGCTCTTCTCTCAGAAGCATCATTGTCACTCTCTCACAGACACTCTTGCGTTTAGAAACGAAGCTCTACGCTCCGCAAAGCTTGAAGGCAGGATAGACAAACGGATAGCCAATTTCACTAAACAGAGATAAGCAGAGCTCTTTTCGTTTAGAAGGTGGGAGGAGAGGCGTTACTATGTTTGGACATGTCGTAAAAAAGTGACGGTAATAGTGCTCAATTACATAGCGGCTTGAATCTTGGAGGTGACGTCGAAAGAGAAGAAAAATTAGATGTTTGCACCACGATAAGTCATCATGGGTTTGTGCGAGAAGAAGAGGGGGCGGAACAAACCCACTCTACTAATTTTAGGCATCCCTCAATGTTCGTCTTCAATTCATGCGGCTCCTATTCCCCGCCGTGGCTGCAGTTAATTAGCTCCAGGTATTGGTCAGGGTGAGTATAGCCGGTTACAGTTGTGTAACTTTGGGGAGTGCGTCGGCCGCAACCGATTTGTCGCATCAAATAGCGCTCATGTGCCTACACCATACAAGGCCTGCAAGATAATTTTTTTTTCCAGACAGACTTCCGCGCCCATGTTCTTTTAGCAGTTCGAAGCTATGCTGCAATAAATAGGCTCTTACATTTTGCGGTCTTCTCAAGATCACAGGAAAGGGGGAAAAGATAATAAAAAATAGCATGCAATGTAGGGGGCAAGCAAACCCCAACGAGCTAGAATCGCCAGCGTTAAATCTTGCATGTTTGAATGCTATTAAACCCACCCCGCATGAAAATACCTCCCATAAAGATGGCGTCTACTTGTGAGAAAGGAAGAACGAAATTGTGCCGAAGTGTGGCACCCGCACAACTCTGCACACTAGTAATATCACAGCCGCATGGCAACACTGTACAGGTCAAGCGAACAGACTGCTGCGTCAGCTGTTTTTTGCATCTTTTTACTGCAAGTATACTTGCATCGAAGGAGTATTTTGAACGAACCGGCTCAACACGCTTTTTTTTTCTGCGCTGTGGCTGAATTGCAGCCCCCGTAAGCACTGCTTCTCCTCTTGCACTGCAGCGGTCCTTGCCGGCACGCCGAGGCAACTTCGGCTGGGCGTCTCCACGGTGCCCGGCTGTCAGGTGGGCGTGTTCGCCACGGACCACATTCCTAAGGACACCCAGATGGGCCCTTATCCTGGCGCACCAAAGCCCGGGATCGCCCTCTGCATGGACCCGACGCTGGTGTGGGAGGTGAATTTACGTTATGAGCGCTTTATAATCAGTTACGAAGAACCCAGGGATGCTTATAATAGAATGTTTAAAGCTGAAATGAAACCGTGCTTTTAGTTATTTAGCAATATCGAATGTCGGAACCTTCAGCAACACTACTCAGTTACTCATGTACGTATTCTCGCTTTGATATAGCCAGAACACGGGGGCTATCGAAAACATGTTTCGAGTTGGCACGACCCATTTCCACGGAGCTTGCACTGACAAAAAAAAATGACGCGGGAAGCAAACCTTTAAGCTTCCATGAGCTGACTTTGTTGTTTACCGGCAGTGAGACAAAGCAAACACCGGAAATGGATTGTAAACTTGAAAGCTGGGACAATTTACTCGGCTTTTCTCAGTGTGAGGTGTGGAATTTTCTGTCTCGTGTAGGATTGCTTTGTAAACTTTCTTTTTATTTGGATTGGGGACGTAAGAGATATACATTACGTAATTCCACATGTGTGCAACCGACAGTGGCGCCTTTTAGCGCGTTTGGTTAGAAGAATTACTCTCAGCGGAGAAAAGCCAAACCTCAAAGGAGCTATTTGTGCGCAAATCACCTCATACATCAATCCTTCACGCCACTTGGTTTGTTTTCTGGTAATTAACACAGTAAAATGTTCCGAAGAAGTGCTTCTATGGCAACTCAACAGTGGTAATGAGTCGTTTAGTCAGTTTGGAAATGCGCATGATCTGATGTATTCCTTTTAATGTCCCCATCTCCAAATTATAATCTCAGACTCAGAGCTCGTGCTCAGTCATAGCAACTTCGCGTCAGCTCACGTCCTGTGATATTTGCCCTGACATCTCAAGGTAATTTATCACTGATTAAACGTTGCGTGATGTGCAGTGTCATCGAACGAACTGTGATGACAGAGGTGCACCACATATCACAATGCCGGTTTAAGAAAGTTGGAAGCAATGAAACTTAAAATTCACCCTGGTGCTACCATACGGCTACGAGCTTATAAATACAAAATCCACTGCATCTTCTTTATGCATCAAAAAGGAAGAAATTGGACGCTTGTTTTTCACCTTCATTATCTCAAAAGAGTAGGAAGGCAAGAAGATTGGTTTCTTGAAAAGCACAACGAAATCAACAAGGTTCGGGCGGGAACCTGGGTTCGTTAGGCAAAATTTCGTGAACAAGAGTTGTCTTTGTCAGGTAACGGGATCGTTAGGCTGAGAAAAGGACAGGCTAGAGGGGGGCCAGGGGGGTCTCATTCCGGTTGTCAGCGTTTCGAAAGGGCGACTTGCCTTCGTCGGGCGAGTGGCCCACTTGCCCACACGGACATAAATCGTGTTGTCGGAACTATGGCGGCACCTACCCCACTTTCGTACATTCTTTTTTTTCGGCTGCCAGTGTTTCAAAATCAAAGCCTTGAAATAAGCAAAAATGTTATTGCACAGACATTTTGCAAATTCATTTGGCATAAATGCAAACCTACGGAACCAGGACGGTACACATCTACTGAGCAGGCATTTTTATGAAATGGCTTATTTGAAAAAATAGAAAAAATATGCTGTCAGAAATATTTACAAAACAATATATATTCGCTAGAGAAAATAGTTCTAGCTCACTTAAAAGAAGACCGAATAGGTATAAATATAAGAACCCGGAATAAAATTGAGTGTTGTACTGGACTACACAAGAAGTTTTAAACATGCCACAGCATTAAAATCAGGGCCTATCCTGTGCCCTCAGCAGCAAACCTGACACGTACGTCTTCATAAATACCGAAGAGCCAAGCAGTGACAAAGTGGTTCACTGTTCTCTGCCAGCCAGTGCGTTTACATAGGCTGTAATTTGAAGAAAAAATTTCAGGGGAGCTCTTTGTCGACAAACTGCGTTGAGGCGAATTCTTTTTGCGCGGTGTTGCTGCTTGTGTCGCTGATGTGTGGTGAAGATGTCGTATACTGAGTTCACAGTTACGAGATACTGCAACAACCACTACAATTATTAATTAAATAATTACGACTATACTAATAAACCGAGTATCAATTAACCGATTAACAATTTACCAATGAACTAAGCGGTAAGTACTAATTGCGCAGTTAATTAACCAATTACTAACCTACTACTTACTGTTTGCCTATCTACTAATAAACTAATTACTGATTAAAATTTAACTAATTACTAATTTACTAAGTGTAGTTAGTGGACTATATATATATATATATATATATATATATATATATATATATATATATATATATATATATATATATATATATATATATATATATATATATTCACAAACCTTATCCTAACCGTTATCTACGTGTAGGTAAAAGGACCCGCAAAAAAAAGCTTTTGCTTTCTCCGCGGAAGCCACAGGGCGATCGGCTCATTCCAGCTTTCAGAGGTAGTCCGCTGTATGTTCCTGAAGGGAATACGTTATAACCAGGTTTTCATTCAGAATGAATAATGGAAGACCAACTCGTTTTTCATACATATATACAATGCACTTTAGAATATTCAAAACGCAGCTTTATATCCGTAGGCCGGACGTCTACTAGAACTTACCTTCCTTCCAATCAGCCGTGCCCGCTGAAATGTTTGAGGTTGTTTCCAGAAAGTGAAATTAGCACTGCCCCTATTCTGCTGGCAATAGCGCCAACGTATCGACACATAAATATTAAGAAAGAAAATGTATGGCGTTGCGGTCTGACCGGTCGGGCGGTGGCTTGCGACACAATAGAGCGCCTTTTTGTGATAACATTATACGTAGTCATTGAATTCTAGAGCTTCAAAGATGTTAACTAAGAATAAAGAAACTATTCGGAAAATATTTCCTTGAAGAAAGAAATACCAAATGAGGAAAATAAAGCACTAAATGTGAATCAAGAGAAAATAAGAGTACAAAATCAGCTTACTCGCTAAAATTACTGACAGACGTCACCAGACCTACGGAGCCAGCATAAACAGAGAATCCCATTTACGGCAGGCTGTAATTCGAAGAGTGCGAGCCAGACGTTTAAAACCAGGCAAACATGCTGGAAGCAATATTGTTATCCTGCGATGTGTCCTCTCTATGATAGATTGCTGCACATCAATAAGGATGTGCGAAAAGAACCCCGGACACACCTATACTCTGTTCCGCAGGCCATCGACACCACCACCAGTCGCGTCCGGTTCTTCGTGGACGGGGCCGACACAGTGATGCCGTCGTGGATGACGTATGTGCAGTGCGCCCGCCATGAGCAGGAGCAGAACCTGGACATGCTCCTTCTGCCCGAAGGTACTCTCTTCTACAAGGTCACCAAGGTAAGCAGGAGGTCACATAGCAAAACGCGTGCTTTCAGCAGGCGGCGTTTAAACCAAGCAAAAAAACTATCGACGACCTCGTGGTTGAACATCCGCCTAGCATGCGGGAGGTGCGGGGTTCGATCCCCAGTGCCGCCGGGTAGCCACCAGTGATACAATATGTACAAGCTTCTCATGGTCTGGTGCTCGGCTTATTCGGGGTGAAATACTTGGGAAATGGGTCTTTGACCCCAACTTGAGCAAACGAAAACACCTTGTGCCATGGCGCTCTTTGGCTGCAGATGCCCTTGCGCCATAAAAATTCACTATTATCATCAGAAAGCAAGCAATAACACACTGCCCCGAAACAGTTTTTTCTCTCTGAGATTATGGCTTGTCTTTAGATGAGCTTGTCTCGCTTGCGTATTAGATCAAGGTAGAAGAATAAGCTATATCTTAAGGAAAGCACATGAAATGCCGCCATGTTGTGTTTTTTACGTAGGGCTACGTAACAAGTTTGCGCTGGGGTTGTAAAAAGTGTACTAATTCATTTTACTATGGTGTTTTTATTCTATGCCTTAATCATAAGCAGTGCACCTTCGAAAATTGTCCTTAAAATTAAAGGTATTACTTTCTATAACGATTTTCAAACACTGCTAGCACGGATGTAAATCACTTCACACACATATTTTATGCCCTCACAAGGTTTACTGCAGCTTTATACGGATGTTTTGTCGCCGGCAAGCTCATGCATACCACGTCCACAAGATGGGATTGGGGGCAACAAATTTCGGTACAGGGTTTTTCGCCTCAACGTGACGACTGATTTCATGTCGTGAAAATCGTTCGCATTTCTTGAAAATCATTCGACATTTTTCATCTTCGCCGCAGTATCTGCCGCCTAGCTGCCCTAAGCGATACTGAATTTGAGAACAGTAAGTATGAAAAATAGAATGAATTCACAGGCTGCGAACTCGAAGAGCGTTCATTTGGAACTGTTTATTTTACAGCGAAAGGAAATGCTTTATGTGGGTAAAGGGAGGCGGTAGCATATGAGCTTACGTTTTGTTGTAGCTGTCACGTGGGCGCCGTGTTACGCATGTGTCTTTCGTTATACGCGATATTTTATACATAGCCTCTGATATCGTCCAGGTTTTGTTGAAGGTAGCATTCTTGATTTCAACACGAAGCATCGGTTAGCGCGATTCATGGGTGTACTCACCTTGCAGAATAATGTGAACAAAACCAACGGTAGACTACGCCTTTAAATAGAGTACGAACATGAGAGAGTAATTACTTATTGGCATCCACTCAAGCGCAGCCATACGGCTACAAACGAAAGCTATACAGCTTCCTCAGAAACATCGCAGTTAAAGAAAAATTCGTCCTGGTCTCGGGTTCAAACCCCGGACCACAGCTTCACTGGAGCAGTCGCTCTACCAATTGAGCTAACTAGTACATCAAGCTTATGGTAGGGTGACAGCTAATTGATCAATAACTCGAAGTGGGAACAGAGTTTGACAAATGTTTTAGGCGAAGTTCCAAGGTGGAGTAAATTTGTAATAAGGGAGCAATTACTAACTTCAGTGTGTTGTAATTAGAATTACTGATTACAATTACTCATTACAATTCCAATTACAGTTACATTTACTAGTTACAATTACAATGAGTAATTATTCCCTTATTACAAATTTACTCCACTTTGGGGACTTCCCCTAAAACATTTGACCTACAGAATACGGACCGCGACTCCACCCGTCTGACTGTGCCATTTTAATCCTTTGCAAACTCAAACCTGTATCCGGCACTTAATGAATAAGTGCATTCGGCGGCACTGCTTCGCGTTTCCATATGAAGAAAACCGCGGCTCAGCTGGCACGTTTTCGCTTGAGCAGTTAACATTTCCATGCTAGTTGTATAATGAGAACGCTCTCTCTTATTGATACTGATGTGACGGACTTTGCAACAGATCACTACTCTGTTTTACAGGCTATTCACCCAGAAGAGGAACTCTTGGTGTGGTATGACAATGATCTACCACACTACATGGGCATCCCTGAAGCCCTCCTTCCGCCAGATACCACAGCTAAAGACAGATCTCAAGGTAAGAAAAAACTTGTATTGAAGCTTTTGTTCACTGCGGATAGTTCCGCTTATTCTTCTTGAAAATTACAAAAAAATATTACGGCCATCTGAAGGCCACAATCTCAGAATACGTGAGCACACAAGTATGCTGTCAACGTTCTACGTTTTGGAGCGGCTGAAAAAGCGTTGAATTTCCTCGTCGTTGTTACCGTCCCATTTTCTATTGGTGCCTGGACAATACACCGATAAAAACCAATAATCGAAAAGAGATTCCACTGTATGTGCGCAGGGAAAGACGTAGAACTGATAAGGTGTGTGGGTTTAATAAAATCATTAAAGCCAGTACACAATGTTTCGCAAACGTGCAAGCAATTTCTGTCATATTGTATAAAGCTTATGTTTTGAGGTTTTTGGGTAAAATCATCTAAAAAACCATGACACTTAAAACACAGGAAATATTGGAGGGCTGCCTGCTGACTGAGGTTAAATCATGGCTGAAAGTTTACTGCTCTGGTGTGCAGAAGGAATTATTTTAATTTCTTGGCTACTGACCGAGTTAAACGCGCCGACACAAAACTGAGTACTATGAAAATTCGTCATAATCTAGGTTTTTGCGATAATTTCAGACACCAGAGGTTGAGGGGGTTTTGTTTTTCTTTTTTTCATTCTGCCGTCTTCTAAATGCAGCCGCAGCGCGCGGGAACTAGCCTGCCGGGGATATAAAAATACGGAAGTACTCTTATCTACATAACACTGGTTCCATAAGAAAAATGGCAGAGCATGCCTTTCCAGCTGAAATAATACAGGCAGGGTAGTTTCTTCACTCTTCCGAAATACATTACAGACATTCTATCCGCACACTCCGCGCATGTCCTGCAGCCATCGCAGTGTTTTTTATAGGGAGCTCGTCTTTCTTTGTTATGACAACGCTGTTTTGTGGGAAAGTGGATTTGCGAAATTTTGCATATTCAATTTTGTGTGTTCCTTTACCGTGAATAATAATTTTCCGTCAGGTCGAAAAGTCGCTTCTCTACTTCCGCCTCAGTCAGCCTAAGTGTTAACTTACGATCTATAGCATGTCGCCAGGTCTCACTAGCTGGTGCGGGTGTGGCACCATACAGTCTATCTTCAGCGTTTCGGAGTCAACTTCAGGACACGTCAGGTGCATAGGCAAAATACTCAACTTCGAGTGGCGCTGGTCCTGTCGTCTGTGTTCTATTTTTGTCCTCGTTCGTCGCGCCATTCTCATTACATCTTCGTATACAAAACAACAAGCCCAAGTAACAGTTTTACTTGAATGCTGCACTGTCCAACACGAGAACCGCTGAGCACTGCCAGGTGCAGAATCTTTCTTGGACTCGCTGCGGGTTAACCCACAGCAGGTGAATGAGGTTTGCTTCTACGTTGGCTTCTACGTTCCTGAAGGAACGTAGAAGCCAATGACCAAGAGGACTGTTACAACTGAGTAGCGCCATGTTCAGCGATAGCTGTTTAGGCGTTTAGTTTTCTGGATATATTTAAGTGGAAGTTACAGTGATCTCATATTGCGCTGCTGTAGTGGTCAAGTGATGCACCCCTGCACTGGCAGGCGGCCGTTAAAACGCCGTGAGTGACGCGATAGCTACAGCTGGCCGAGTGGAACTTGGTCACGTGACCAACCACGTGACGAACAACATGATCAGCTACGGCGCCGCGCCACGTGGCCAACCACGTGACAGCGTGGCGGCGCAGCCACAGGGTGGCAGCGCCGC
This sequence comes from Amblyomma americanum, assembly GCF_052857255.1. Lineage (NCBI taxonomy): Eukaryota > Metazoa > Arthropoda > Arachnida > Ixodida > Ixodidae > Amblyomma > Amblyomma americanum. The sequence continues at coordinate 143,013,687 of NC_135501.1, read as the reverse complement.
CACGCTGTCAAGACGGTTACATTACAGCAGCATTTCGAGCCTTCAACGTGGCTGCGCGTGGCGGCGCAGCCACCCGCAGCCACGTTGAAGGCTCGAAATGCTACTGTAATGTAACCGTCTTGACAAAAAGAGCCACCCATAGGCTTATGCGATCCAGGTCACGTGACATAATGTCGCGTGACGTGAATGTCTCGTGACCGTGACATTAACGCACCAACCGGTTACTCCGACGGCGACGAGAAAGCCAGGGATGGGCGCCTAACAGCTATCGCAGTAAGACATCCACAACGGGCAGAGAAGCCCCGTTCTTGTTCCAACCTTTTCCCATCTTGAATGCGCTATTAAAAATCAAGATAACACGTTTCGTAGCTTCGCCCCGCCCGTGTGCATTATACGATGACCCTTATTAGGAGAGGCTGGTGTACGAAAGCACAGCGTAAATATGCTCTAACTAAAGAAAGCTTGTGAGGGAATTCACGCGTCATATAGCGCTTGCGGCAAGGCTAATTATGAACCCTTCCTTTGTTTTTATTTTTCGGCAGAGAGTGTCGGTGTCACACGCTGCGGTTTCAACGGTGGTGCATGCGGCTCCACTGCATCCCTGGCAGCGGCCGCCAACAGCGGCGCCCCGAACAGTGCTGGCCGACTCAAGTGCGTGGTGTGCCGGCGGGGATTCAATTCGCGCAGCAACCTGCGCTCTCATATGCGCACGCACACGCTGGAGAAGCCGTTCGCCTGCAAGTTCTGCGGCCGCTCCTTCAGCCAGTCGTCGACATTGAGGAACCACTTGAGGTTGCACACTGGTGAGGGAACTTTTTGGATTGAGCGCTGTGTTCCTCGCGTGAAATTGCTGCTCTATCTTGCAGTAAAGTAGGTGCATATCTATCCTGTAACGATGCGATTTTCGAAAAGGTTAACACGTAGCCCGTTTTCATATCCACTAAATTGTCTGACCAAAGGCCCTGTTTTTCATGCCCGTCTGAAAAATTTTCCCCCTGTCCTAGATACAAAGACAGCGCAGGCAATTACGCGCTTACCAATTTTGTGCAGCTATACATTAAACTGTTTCCAATGCTAAGCAAATGAAATTAAACACGCTGCACACTTCCGCCTTGTGCTGCCAACCGCAACTAGATGGTTTGCTGATAGGCCATTGCTGTTCTAAGGCAGAGGTGTGATCCTATAATTTCCTCTAAAATGCATGCATATTTCTCTTTCGACTGTGGACTACAGGAACGGTCGCACATAGAACGACAACAGTTGCGGAATAGAGGATAGTGTGTGGCTCTAAGAAAAAATAAATAGGTGAAATGAGACCTTCAGCGGCTGAAAATCTGCATGCATAGCAAGAAACTACTGCGATAATTACATCATCAACGTTTACGCCTTGCTTATAAAGGAAACCAGCAAATTTGCCTGATATGAATGAATTACAGTGTTACCGAGTAGTTCGAAACGATAGGAACGATTTGAAATGAAGATATCTGTTTTCTAAATCAACAAAAGAAAAATTCAGCCAGAATGGTATGTCGATTAAGCTTTCCAATGCGAAAGTCAAAGCAGTATGTTTCGCGGTTCGGGCGTGCTCCATCTCGAATATCACATTTTTGCTGATACGCAAGCGGCTGCCCTCCCCGAGCAACACTCGAATTTTCGTTCTCGTAGGCGAGCGCCCGTACAAGTGCCTGGTGTGCCAGCGCGCCTACAGCCAGCTGGCTGGACTGCGGGCTCACCAGCGCAGCGCCCGGCACAGACCGCTGGCGGGCGCTTCTCCTGCCAAGGATAACGGCGACCAAACACATGGAAGCCAAGACCTCAGGCCGCGTAGGCGAGCGGCGTCGCCGGTACTGCCGCCAAACCGAACAGAGCAAGCCATCGCCTTGTGCAGACAGCAGGGGACCGCGAGAGGCAACCCTCTTCATGGCTCCTTACTTTCAGTGTGAAAGTGCAGCGGAGACACTTTACCTCGACCTTCACTATCAACTAGTCACTGGGAAGATATACGACCGGCTTATTCATTTCCGGTTTGGTAGTCCCTTATAAAAAGTTCTTTAGACAGTCCATAGACTGTCTACAAACTAAGGTTTATCAAGCCTATAGACTTCCTAGGTACAGTGGTGAGCAGCCCTGTCTAGAGCGCGCCGATTGTTCTCTGCGGAGCAAGTCAGCGCCATCTAACGTTAGGCTCTGGGTTCGAGTTACGCGTTCCGTGCGCATGCGCGGCAAAAGCAGGAACGCCTGCTCATCGCTTCCTTGTCCAGCCCCCACGTTGCGAGTTCTATTGGGCCACCAGGGACGCACTGCCTGCATTTGTGACGCTGTGACGGTGTCCAGGGCGTCGCCATGCCGCCGTGTTCCACGAGTGTACCGAGACGGCCATGAAAGCAAGCGTGAGTGATAGCGGATGATCGGGCGTTTCTGCATCCAGGTTCCTAGATCTGTACGGATGCCAAATGCAGTATCCCTTGTAGCTGCTAACACAGCGCTAAGACACGCAATCAAACAATACGCCTGCTGCAACGCATGGTGCGGACAAAACGAAAACGGACAAGAAACAACCAACTAAGCCCCATTCTCGCACTCTTAGCCTAGTGCATGTTTGAAACGAGCTATCATCCGCGCTCACTTCCTTTTGAAACGCGCGATCACCCGATATCACTTGCACTTGCTTGCCTAGGCGCCTTGCGATTCGAGCGAAACGCGTTGGTTTTCCGGCCACTATTACATAATATTTAGCGCGGCCCTGGCAGCGTGAAGCGCAAGCAATGAGAGGAAAAGAAGCTGAGAACCCACGAGCAGGCAACGCTTTATTTTGGCTGCGCATGCGCACGAGACATATAACTCAAGCCCAGAGCCTAACGTTAGATGGCGCTGATTTACTCCGCAGAGTACCGTCGGCGCGCTCCAGACAAGGCTGCTCAATACTGTACAGATCTTATAGACTAGTCTATAGTCTATAGCGCTTGTCTATAGCGTGAAGCCTGGTGCAAAGGGCGAAACACATGTATAGAAGAACTGTTTTCTGCAACTCCCAAAGATGCTGCGACAAGGAAGGCAAAAAATGACGATGAAATCCTATGAGTTTACCTGCACATGCTTACATCCACACCATATTTAACCAAATTTTACCGATAAATATCGCGTGGTAAGCCCGAAACACACCCAGAACGCGTTCTAGGCAATTCATATTGCTCTCTCTACGTGCACCGATGCACAAACTGGCACAAGCCATGAAAAGTCTATCAGGTAGACGCGAACTAGCTTACCATATTTTCGCGGCCATAACTTGGAGCACAAATAGGTAACAACTTTATCATACATCAGCGCACTCTTAAAAGCAAGAAAGTTGCAGCGCTTCTATGCCGCACGCATTATCCAGGAAAACTCGAACAGAAGACAGTGGCTGCAGCAGCCCAGTTTCAAAAGGAGGCGTCAGCTTGAGACCACTTACCCATTACTGTCACTGTGAAATACCGTCTCAAATTCATTAGTTTTCCCTTCAAGTGCAGCCCGAACAGCGCCGAAAAGAAGGGGTCGTTGCATGCACGTATCCCAACCTAAGGCTGCTATAAATATCAATTAAAACAACGAACGCGTTCCAAGTAGCATCAATTTCGATGAAAGAATTAACGCGTCTTCAACCGAAGGCTCAGCTCTTAACTCAGCCCTAGCTGAATTGCATTCGTTTGTGCAAATAAGTGCCGAATTACATTGGCGATTTCGTAGTGTTGCAACCTGAGATCAGAAACGTTTACTCTGCCTCTCGCAAATATGCTGTTGGAGAAATGTTTGAACGCATGAGCGGGGTTCATGAACGAGCCTCTATAGGAACGAAATGTCAGTCATATCTCGTCGAGGCGACCTTCACCCAGCTTTCAAAATAAGAGCACGCAGGATAACCGTGGGCTAGAGCGCGTTAGAGTAACCTAGCGGCACAGGCATAAGCTGCATTAGTCGCGAGCGCGATGCATGGTTTCCGCTGCTTGTAACGACGCTTACAAAGGAGGATAGGAAGTTTGCAGCCGCGCAGATAATCTGTTCTGCACACACAGCTCTGGTTAGAGTGGTTCAGGAGACCAAACTAATAAAACATAATCGTGTAGACTTACCATGAGTGGACGATTAAATTGGATTTCGTTTTAAGCGTAATACACGACAGAACACGCCCACATCACCGGCGAAACCGACCCATCCATGTACACTGTTGTTTGCAGTCTGAATGATTTTACGACGTCTCGCGGTAAGATGGGCAAGACCTGAAAGAAACTTATTTCACGGTAGTATCGTTAACATTCGCACTCTTGCCATCTGTGGCTTAATCTGGTATCCAAGACCACAGAGGACGATTAGTTTATGAACTTAAATTCTCCACTCGCGCTTTCAAAACCACATTGTTTTCGCGAAAACAAAACTGAAACCTAATTCCTTTGCACATACGCGCCACATCTCCCATCGAATAGTGTGTGGCGCACTTTAGAATAAAGATTTAAAAGTTGAAGAAAAAAAAGTCTTTATTTGTGCATGCGTTTAGAACACTGGTATGGGCGACATCAGCATGATATCTGCTCCGAAGCAGATGGTATATGGGAAGGAACGAAAAAATACTCGTTTTTTGATAGCTGCGTCGCAGCACTTTTTGAAGTGAATGCAAACGGCAAAGGTATAAATGGCAGAATTTAATCGCGCAGAGGACCATGACCTTTCAGACTCTCTTAACAGTGTTTTCAAAGGTCGGGTGCATTCTTGGGTTTTCACAGCCGTCTTTACCCTCTTATTTTCAGGAAATTTTGAACAGAAATCCAGAATCGCTGGTCCAACGTTTCTGAGTTATGCGCGTTGGACAGCAACGTTCGAAATGTGGAATGGAATTGTCTCGAGCCAGTCCTTTAAGGAAGCTGTGTTTGTTTGATGTAGTACAGTTTGTGGACACTGTTCAGGAATGGGCAGCTTTCCTCGTTTACATTTTAGCATTAAATACTATTTACTTTCTCTTACAGTATGCTTCACGGAATAAAGGAAAGGGGCTTTTCAAGGCTTCTAGAAACAATGTACAGGAGGGTGTTGCAATGTCCTCACCCAATATTTGTTTTTTAAATTCCCGGAACAACGAATGAGATGCAGTACTCTAGCCATAGTTGCCTTCACCCGCTGCAGAGTTCCCCTCGACATGCAATGCAAAAAGAAATTTAAGTTTTTAATGATTTACTCGAAAGGCAGTGTATAGATTGTCTACATGCAAAAAGGAATTGGGATCTTTGCAGACTTTGGTCTATAGTTAGTCTCTAGGGTGTCTATAGACAAAACGAAACTATGGTGGTGTAGACTTTAGTCTATAGACTCTCTATAGACAAAAGCAAACTAAGGCTGTTACAGACAAGTCTTTCAACAGTCTGTAGACTGTCTATTGAGAAAAGGAAATTAAGGCTTTTTACGACAGTAGTCGATAGGGAGTGTGTAGACCGTCTAAGGAGAAAAGGAAATTAAGGCTGCTGTAGGCATTACTCTATAGCCAGTCTATGGACCTTCTTTAAATAAAAGGAAATTAAGACGGTTATGGACTTTAATCTACAGAGAGTCCCTAGACAAAGGAAAATTAAAACTGCTAGACTTTAGTTGATAGGCATTCTATAGAGAACAGAAAATTTAGTCAGCTTAGAGTCTTTAGTCCATAGATAATGTATGGACTTTCTATAGACAAGAGGAAATTAAGGAGCCTATATACTTTAGTCTATAAAGCAAGGAAAAATAAGGAAAATATAGATTTTAGTTATTAGATGGTCTATTGACCGTCTATAAACAAAAATAAATTAACACGGTTCTTGACCTTAGTCTACATGTAGCCTATAGACCATTTATAGATGAAAGGAAATTAAGGCGTTTGTAGACTTTAGTCTGCAGATATCTATAGATTGTCTGTAGACAAAAGGAAATTAAGCCGTTATAGACCTTCGTTTATAGATACTGTATAGACTGTTAAGAGACAGAAAAAGTCTAAAAGGTGGGTATAAAGTCTATAGACGACTTTAATAAAGGTGTTGCTGTTGAACTGACGTACTCGATCTTCTGATATGCTGTGCTAGAAGAGAAAAACAAGAAGAACAAGTACAGTTGAGAATACTGTCAATAAATTGCTCCCTGATGGCCATGGTGTCATGGAAATAAACAATTCAGCAGTGCTAAGCTTATCAACTGAGTGTATTATTGATCTGGAACTGCGAAATCACGTGTAGAGCTCCTTAATTTCCTCAGCCGTGCGCAGCATTTGTTCTTTATTTTTCTGTTTAAGCAGGAATCTCCAACGGATTTGTCTATGCCTCTCACCAAGCCCAAAGCAGTGGCCAGTACCAAGGACTTTTAATTTGTTTCATGAACGCCGAGCATGAACCTCCTCTCTTATCAACTTGATGCGATTGCTTGCAGGCGGCCTGTCAAAGCCGACTGCTGTCGCAGAAGGCCCAGGCACGGCCAAGTTCTCCTCCATGTCGCTTACGCCTTTCGCGTTCATACGCAGCCTTCGTCTGCCGGCGATGCACGGCCTGGGCACGGCGTCTGTTACCTTCTCGCTCGGTTGCCTGCGGCGACACTGGCCTTGACGCTATGAAGCGCGCAGTGGGCGAGAGCGTCTGCCTCCTGCTGGGAATCGGTCTTAGAAATGCAGCTGCTGGCCGTTATGACGTCACGCTGCGCTTTGGTCTGTCGTCATGCTACCTGCTTCACTGTCTAAAACTTTTTGTTCCTCGGCAGTGACGTCACGTGCGCTGAACTCACTGACGCTTTCTGCATTATCGGTGGGTAACAGGCCTCCCTCTGATTCGTTACCCCCAGGTGGTTACCCTCCCGTTTCACTGAACCACGCTGAAGCTCAGCTCATGGAAAGCTCCGAACAACCACTGTCATTTTAAACAGATTACAGAAAGAGGTGCCACCCAAGTTGGTTAACATGTCCTAATACATATACAAAATCACTCAGGCACTGTTGTGAAAATACGCTGAAATTGTTTTAAACCGCTTCAACAATCTCGGTTTCCTCCGTGCTGCTGGTGTGCGAAAGGGTGGTGACCGGGACCTTATAATCACCAACCCAAAACTGAAATCAGATTTACCACCATTCTTGCATAGCGCGTTAGAAAAATACAACACTTTGCCAAGATGCCGTGATTCTTTCTGCTGGAGCAGCATCCAAGCAACACTAAAACAAATAAAAGATATCCACCGAAAACAGCTTGCAATAGGGAATGTGGACATTGCCTTTTTTGCAACCCTAGCGTCATGGTTTGTTCTGAACGTATGGGCACGTGAACGAATAAATTGAAGTTGTGCGACTTAAGGTCTAACGAAGGAGGAGCCACAATAAAGTATCCCCTGGTGTTTTATAGCTGTAACAGGCAAGAATCGCTTCGTAACCTCTAGGGCATTCGGTGGATCGCTTACATTGTTGTAAAAAATAGGCAAATAATGCAGTAAAAAGAAGCTGCGAGAATCGTGTACGCACCTGTGCTTTGAAATACAAAGCAAGTTGTCGACGCTTATTTCTTGGCTTTCGTTACCTCAAAGCAGGAGCTTGCAAAATGAGAGCGAAAGCTTTCTTAAGTGCTTTCGCTGTGTACGTATTAGTCGTGCAAGGTAAGTTCTGCCTAATTTATTGGACTAAGTAGCCGTACTCCTTGAAATATTTCAAGCTCATGGGAAGGTTGCCTATAGTATCCATCTTAAAAAACTTTTTGGCAGGCGAAAAGATTTGTGGATGCTGAGAAAAAAAACGATGAAATGCAGCAGTCTTTAGCTTTTTTTTTTACTTCACGCGATCGATATTCGTGTATTTATTATGTAACTGTGCTTGAGCGGTCTGCTTTTTCTTCTTAGTCCCGACTCCTAAGCCTGCGATTTTGTTGACTTGGCTTCAGTTTCTTTAACTATCTCCCCTGAAACGCACCCCCTTTCCCCCCGAGCGTTCACTCATGTTTACTAAAATATACAAACTTGCTTACTTTGCGCAGATTATAGGTATCTGTTAGGCAACGCAGACACATTTTAAATAGGGAACCTTTCATTTTTTTTCGCGAAAGTAATTAAGTGACAAGGTGCATGGACAGCTGAGGCTTAGTAGACATACTGTATGTGGTGCATCATTTTCGCTGCTTAAACATGTTTGATTCTGGGCTGCATTGCGTGATGTACTTGTGTGTACAAAGCAAAGTAAACAGCAACTATACCGAAAGGCATTGCGTTCGCAAAATTGAAGACCTTTTAATTTACGTATGAAGTCTTACGCGTTTTTGTCAGGTTCTATTTCTTCGGTAGATGTTGTCAAAAGATACAATTTTATATGCTAGCTCTCCTTCAGTCGAACCAATCTATGTGTCTTATTTATTGGAGTGGGATGTTCTGAGTGTTAAACTATACACATGTTCGCATAGGATTGTGACCTGCACCCACGAACGTTGGTAGAAGATGATGAAGAAAAATCTGGATTAGCAACATCCTGCACGAATATCGGCCAATTGACTATTCAGTGTTTGCTAATGTTCACAAACCTCTTGCGCAAGACGAGTTGCTGGTACACGCTAGAAGTAGTTATAAAGAGTAGCAATACTATCGCCAGTGAACTTATGGGCGTACGTGTTATATTTCAGGTGAAAACACGCTGAATTATTTTTCCTTACTTACTACCATCTATATTAAGCTGAAATATTCTGTTAGAATTGGCGTGTGAAAACACATTATCAGCATTGTTATTAAAAATAAACACTCGCTGGGATTCAAATAGGTAAAACTTTTGAAATGAAACGCTCTTTAAAGAATTGCGTTAATCAGCAAATCAGAATAAACTTTGCCGGAATGTACACACTGTGCTCATAAGTGCTAAAAAGTGCTCCATTATAGGCTATATGAAATATTGATATGATTTTGTGACACTATGAGGCTAGGAGCAATCTTGCACAGCTCCCGTTTTTTGAACAAAATAGAAATACACCTTACATCTCTTTGTATGGTGCAGGAAGGAAGTGGACGTAGCAGATACATAATAGAGTATATGCTACAAATATGGCACTGTATTCGAAAGCAAATTGGAAGCTGCATTTGCAAAAGAGCTCTAATGCCACGTTTAGTAGTGAGAAAGTCGGGAACAATGATAGCAAGAGTGGACTTCCTAAATTGTTTGGCATTGTATACGTACTGCTTTATTATATCCAGACAAGTAACTGAGCCTGTTTTATTGGCAGAACGCACACATCCTGACTTGAGCTGTTACCACATTTCAGCTGAAAGTTTTAAATGGACCCGTTGTTGGCGACGAAAGGCTGTCGGAAATTGTACAGCTAAGATTCCTTCTTGGTACTACGATTTGTGGACCTTGAGTTGCAAAGGGTTCCTCTACAGCGGATGTGGTGAGAACTCGAACAGGTTTACATCTGAACAAGAATGCCAGAAAGCCTGCACACGTGAGTAAATTATCCTTTACAGGCAACCAGCCTCTTTGGCATGCGCTTTGTGTAAAAAAAAGTGCGCGTTCATATTTACTGTGGCTAGGAGGATAAAATCCTGGTTAGGGCTGCATGAACTTTACTATGCGAAGTCGAAATGAGCAAGCCTCTCTATAAAACTATCAGGTGTGCGAAGACGACCCGCTTTAAGTGAGAGAATTATTGTGAAAATCCATCTTTAGGAAGCTCTTTATGACGTATACAAAGACAAGGCATCTCCAGGGTGATGTATAGTGAGATGCGACCGTTAGCAACGCAGGGACATACTAGGAACATTGGCATCGAGGGTTATTCTAGCAACAACTGGCATAGGAGATAATACGGTCCCACGCCAGCCGTTGTTATATGAAGAGTTCAAGGCTTAGGACGGCAGCCTTCGGAGTCTAGGGATGATGCTAGCAGCTTCAATCAGCTTGTGGCTATATACTTAAATAAACCATCGTTTATGCCAGTACGGAATCTTTCTCCATGTCGCGGTCAAAACAAGCACTACATTCTTTCAGGTCTTCTTCTTCCCTGGCGGTGCTGTCAACGCAGTCTACCGCGGGTAAGGAAGGGGCCCTGCAATAACTTTCACCCACGAAATGTTTTTAGTTTTGATTATTGGAAAATTCAGGTGAAGATCGCCCGTTAAAAATCAGAAATGATCCGGCCGTAAAGAAAGCCGAACATAAGGTTCAACGTAATGTTCTGGGTGCCAAACGTTTCCGGGAAATAGTAGTCACCAGGAAGAATTACGGGATGATTAAATGCTTGATGCGACAGTTCTGGGATTGCAGTCGAATTTACCCTCGGTTATTACTTTGGTGCTTTCACTCTACTACTGGCAAGCAGCCCCCTGCACAAGCTACGAGTGTGCTGTGGGTAGGCGGCTGGTGAGAGAAAAAGAGCATAAAAAAGACAAATTGCTAAGACTGATTGCAAAGAATCGTCAAACTTAGAGAGCAGCAAGGGAGATCATGTGCGCTGCCTAGCTCGTAAAAAATTGGGCGCAGACAAGAGCATGTTCAGCACCGAAATGCTTAAGTCTATTTCACTACAGAGGGCGAACTGGCATTGCAGGGCGCCGCCCCGACCCGGACGTGCCGAGGCAGCGCTGCCGCGCTGATTTATCACGTTCAGCCATTCGCTCGGTCGTTCACTACACTCCGCCACAATCGCATCAATGCTTGCCGTGCCACCTGCAGGCAACGGGATGGGCGTACGTATAGCGTTGCACCCAGCTGCCCTGTCTTGCTTCTGGCGATACTGATGACGCGCGTTCATCTCACGAGGCCTGATCCGCTGAACCACAGGTAGGCTTGGGGCCCTACTACCGATGTGCAGCGATCTCGATGAGTGAGTCACCATAGATGCGCTACGCCTTCAAACCAGCACTGTATTTTATGCTTTAACTTTATCTGGACGACGACGCAGGCTATGGACCTTTTGACGCCCACACTTGTAGTTTTGATTTAGGCGGAAATCTCAGCATGAGGCTTAAACAGGGAGTAAACAAAAATTTTCAGTGGAACAACCTTCTACACTAAAATGACAGGCACGTTTCTGCACCAATAGCTATATGTCACCTATGAGAAATGAGTATGAGGTATGCGCAACCATTAAGATGGAATATATTTTCACTGAAGGGGAAGAAAACAAAAAGATCAAGCTACCGGTTAATACCAAGCAGTAACCAATTTATATTTCTCAACATCCCTTCAGAACCAGAAGATATACACACGGCACTGAATGTGTTCTCTCTTGTTCCCTGTCTTGGTTCTTAGGCGCTTTTGGATAAAAATTATGAAGGAATGACACCTCATCTAATCTGCCAATCTTCTCCAATCCGTAACGAATCGGCAGCACTAAGACGGTTTTGCGCAACAGCGCGATTGAAATTTGAACCACATTTTGCATGCAACTTATATGATTACAGGATATATCTGGTTTTGTAGAGCTTATGAGCAGTTTAAAGTTTTTTGTGCAGTTAACCAAACAAAAATAAATTTTAAAGCTGATGAGAAAGCCACTGCCTGTTTTTAAAGCATTAGTGTTAAGTCTCCCGTTCAGCCCTGTACCCGGAGCTGCTGGTGTCTTCATCAATGTGTGCGGAAAAAACGGTTTGGTCTTGAAGGTCGTGACGCCACACGTGGAGCTGTGCAATGAGGTGTGACTAAGGCATTAGGAAACTGGTGATTAGAAGGGCTAAACATCGCTCAAAAGTCATTGACGTGTAAGTGTGTAAAGTAAATGAATTGGGATGAAAAGAAAATTAGGGTAATCAGCCGGAAAACGAGCCCCTTTCTCTTGGGGTACGACTCAGGCATGCTGCGCCTAGGTCGTGCAAACACGTTCGAACGGCTTGGTTAAAGCAGAGCTTTCTATGTATGCCTTGTGGTCTTTGACTTAATATGAAAACAGCTACCCTGTCTGTGCTGACAAGAGGAGCCGCTGACTTGACCCATTAACGCAGTTCTGTCATACCCTTAAAGGTGTAGTATAACTTTTCAAGCGCCGCAGTATGAAGCAATGCTTTTAATTCGAAAATTGTTAGTCACAATTCACCCATGTTTTCTAAAATTACATCGAAAAAACTGCAGCGACATTTACAAGGACTAAGCATGTTTTTTACCGTGTTTCATTTTTTTGAACATTGGTGGTTTCCATACACAGAATGCGAATATCATCTGAAGTGGATTTCGAGGTCTTTTCAGTGCTAATTTATACTGCTAGCTATTTGAAGACAACCTCATAGCTGCTTGAATTGGCTTCAGAAATCGTGTACAGCAAATTATAGCGAAAAACTATGCTGAAATAACTGTTTCATTGACCGCGCGAGCTGTATAGGTTTCAGAGCTTCTGCGGCAGGAAGACATTTCGAGAGCAACGGCTTTTGCAACATAGCTGTAAGACACACGACACTCCGTGACCTACACATTACTGCGCTACGTAATAACGCGACCACCCTCAGCAATTGCGTCGTGCTGCTTTCGTCGTCTTCATGTAAGGTGTGCTCTTAAGTCGGGTTGAGGTGGCGTGACTACACCTCGCAAGCTCGTTGTCTTTCGAATCTTTGTCGTCATCGTGTTAGACGCGTGGTCATGAGAGGCTCCAAACGTGTCGAAACGCCTTTCAGACGCCCCATGTAGCCGCCAGGTTAGAACCCAAAGAAATCCAACGTACGCATCATGCGCTTCCCGCTGTCCACGACCACGCTGCCCGATAGCATCCGGAAATCTGTGCGGACACATTTTACAGATTGATTAAGGCAGTTTTTACGCCAGTGGCCGTAATGTGAGTGAGGGTGAGAGAGTTTGAGTTTGTTGGAAGCTACTTGGTCGGGTTGGCCTCTTCGTATGAGAGCGCCGAAGACGTTTTAGTCTACGGATAGCAGCCGCAATACTGCTCAGTCGTAGATTTAGCCTTATCAGCAAGCATAAATGTTGACGTATACTGACACTAACCAATATTTATAGCAACCCAACGTTTAGGAACCCAGTCGACTTCTTAGTCCAAAGAATTGTCCAGCTGCGAGTACGCCACCCCCATGTCGTCGAAAAAAAAAAAAAAACCTGGACCACGGAAATGATGCGCAAATGCCCGGTCATGTCATGTATTCCCAAAGTAAAATTTTGAAAATTGGAAAAAAATGCAAGACTGCCGTTGCGTGACCAGCGCATATCTTGATTGTTGTAGTGAGGTATTTCATTGTATGAAAAAGTTGCGCTCATAAACGGTTTGATGCTCAAAAATGCTTTTGCCCAGGATTGTTGGGTGTGACTGTGCAAACATCATTCAATGAAAAATCATACTTAGGTAAAGAGAGGCTGTCAAGATGTCGGGAACTAAGCGCCGGTGTACCATATCTTTAGAGTGTACGCATGCTGTACCCCTAATAAGGCTTTATTTTAGAGCAGGACACAAACTCGTGGATAACATTTTCATTCTCATTAAAAGTGCATCCCAGAGTTGACACACCTTGTGACTAAAGTAGGCTGAGAGCCCTACAAAATAACAGCTAATAAACAGTGTCGACGTAGAAGTTGAACTAGCCAGTCTCCTTGGATCTCTGTTTGTGATGGCATCCTCCGCTTCAGCTGCTACCAGGCCAGCAAGCCCGGAAGTGCTTGTCAAGGATTTGTGTGACAGGTACTGAAAAGCCCCACCGTTATCACTGTGCTGCACAGAGCGCTGTTGCTTTCTTCTTTGGAAGCTAAAAATTTAATTTTCTCAATGTTTCTGCGCTTTCTAGACATTCCAGTGGAAGGGTAAGCATTGCACGTAGCCGTAGCGCCTGTCTAGTCATTCCTCTTGGCGACGCAGTGAATACCTTTATCTTTTACGCCCTTTTTGGAAAATGCATGCTTGCTTGCGCATTTGCCGTATTCGCCACCGCGTGTGCAACGCATTCCATCAAGGCACCAGCACGCGCTTTCTTTACTTTGTACCACCGCCGCGCTGGCTCAGTGGTTATGGCGCTTGGCTGCTGACCCGAACGACGCGAGTTCGATCCCAGCAGCGGCAACCGAATTTCGATGGGGGCGAAATTCTAGAGGCCCGTGTACTGTGCGATGTCAGAACACGTCAAAGAACCCCAGGTGAAGTGGTCTATTTTTCCGGAGTCCTTCACTACGGCGTCCCCCATACCCTTCTCTCCTGGTTGAATAAAATATCTCTGCTCCTCCTCCTCACACCCTTAGTCGCCTTGGGACGTTAAACCCCCATAAACCTAAACATAAACTTTATTTTCTACTCTTCTCTTCCTAGAGTGCTTGAAGCAGAATAGAAAATTGTAGATAAAATGTGCACCCCCAGTCTATTTCCTGTCAAAACCTCTCCATCATATAACTGAATTTAATAAAAATTACAAAAAACAACCGGTGATGACAGGTGTTTCTTAATTCATTTCAGGTAAATCTAAGCGAAAACCAGTTTGCAGCCTGAAGCCGAAAACTGGAAATTGCACGGGCTTTTCTCCGTCATGGTACTACGACGCCGATGTGGATCTGTGTCGTCGTTTCATTTATGGGGGATGCTACGGGAACGCCAACAGGTTTGACAGCTGCATGAAGTGCATGAAGCGGTGCAGCGGTAAGCTAGTTATTGCCTTGAATAGACTTTCATTGATGACGCATTATTGTGTATAATTAGGACGAAAGTTTAGAAATACCTTAGACAATGCAGAACTTGGTAAGAGAAAAAAAAATGTCAGAGGTTAAGATTCTGTAACGAGAAATCCTGCGGAAGCAGTTGTTGGAAAATTATGACACTTGGAAGCAGATTCCTGGCAGCAAACTGAGCATTTCGTCGACGACCACGCACACATTCGCAAACGGACACTGCACATTGCAATGCCCAGGACCTTACTTGAAACATCTGATCCTCCTGAATGAAACGCTTGTCGATATCAGTATTTCACTGTATTCTTCGCCGTGAGAAAATGCATCGCATCTCTACAGACGGACTGCGCACACGACGCAGCCAAACAGAACGTATTGTGGCAGGAAGTATAGAAGCCTGTAGCAGATTGGCATTGCACTTGTTTGGCAGGGTAGTCGGATAGTTATTTAACCTCAAACGGTCGCACAGGAGCGTGCTTAGGCGAAGTAGGTATTGCAGAAATGTCTGTTGACGGCTTTAGTCACTCCATCTTTTAACGTCTGTCTGATGCCTCCCTGGTTCCGCATCAAAAGCCCTGATATAAGGCTCTAACCGTCAGCAGCATTTTACCTCATTTGCTGCAGCAAAGACGCTGGGATTGTGTCTCTTCATCCTGCTGCTTGCGGCACCGGCCTGACACTTCTTATAGACCTTCACCGGCGCGGCGATTTATCTCGAGCACGCAGCAAAGCTTCTACGAAAGAAAGGTTTGGTGTGTCCATGGAGGCAGAAGCGGAGACGTCAACACCACGCGTCGCTTAAATTCGGTTTACAGAGTTGTTGTCATCGTGGAGGACTAGGAGGAGGAAAAATTTTCATTGCAAAATTACACTGCGCTCGTCATCATGAGCTGAGCCCTCAGTCCACGGCTCCATGTGCCGCAGCGATCCTGCAGGCCCGCCAGAGCAGCTGTCGCTGGCCTTGCGGGTTCATGCCAGTCAGAGCGGTCTCAAGAATGTCTCTCAGTCCATGACCACATTTGCCACCGCCATTTCCTGGGCACTCTCGATGAGCCGGCGATGGTCGGTCGGCTCCGTGCTGTACAGGGCATCTTCCCAAGAAGAAGGAGTGGGGAAGGTCATGGGTGGGACGCCGCCGGGTGGTGTTGTGCAGGCCCAAACAGAATGATACAGTGCAGGTCGGTGTTCTTGGCATCTCGGGTATTTTTCGGTGGAAAGGGTGGGGAAGAACAAGTGCTTGAGATATAGGTTATCATGCGTGTGAGTCTGAAGTTGACGCCATGCCACAGCCTCGGCCTTGGTCAATGTTCAGTGCGGTGGTGGCAGTGTTCTTCTTTGTGTGCAGTAATATTCTGTGATGTGAGTTCAAGTGTGCAGAACCCCGAAGGCGCCCTGGGTGTCGTCTTCCTCCTCCGCTTTCGTCGACAACGTCCGGAAGGTTGCTGTTGGTTCGCGCCGGGAATGAAGGTGTGACGAGGGGTCCAAACGGTGCGCACGGTGGGTAATATGTCGGGATTGATTGATGATAGTGAGCGCGCAGTCAGCAAAGATACAGTACCCTTCTCGAAGGCGTGACACGCAGCCTGTTAGTCTATAATGATTGTGTATGTCGGAAAGACGTTGTATTCGCCATATATGGCCATGTGGTGTATGGAAGCGAATGCTACCGATATAGCGTAGCGCTCTCCTCGGCCGGCGTGCTCGACCTCATGCCTCGAACCGAGCCCGTAACCTGAACTGAGCCAGTGGGATTTGTAACCGCTACTCCCACAACGACGTTGCCGGACGGGTGTTTTGGCGCAATGACATACAGGACGTTTTGGTTACAGCCGTACTGCCCATTGAGTGCCTTGACTCTGGCTGTCCTACGGCCGGCGTGGAGCTCGGGGTGCATGTTCTTCGGGACTGGCGCGAATCTGATATTAGCTGCGAGTGGGGACGGCATGGCGTAGTACCCCTGCTGCAACAGAGTGGTCGGTTCCAGGTAGGCCCTCGTCGTGTCACGTCTCGTCGTGTCACGTCTCGTCGTGTCACGTGTCTTGAACTGGCCAGTCATTTGTGCTTCCACCAGCGCTTCTGCAGTGTTGTGTTGGCCCAGATGGAGCAAGCGGTGTGTCGAGGTGTACGGGGGTAGTAAGAGAGCTGTCTTGGCCGCCGATCGCACGAGGACATTCAGCCGATTCAGCTCGCTTCAACTCATTCTTAGATAAGGGGCGTGGAAGGTAACACGGCTGAGTAACAACGCTAGCACGGTTCGCATGGTATCACTTTCCTACAGCCCCCCGTACCTGTTGGAGATGCGGCGGATCAAGTTTGCCACCTGCCCAGATTGCTTCTGGAGCAAGCTGTACAGTGTAGGTCGCTCGGCCATTAGACTGTAAGTACATGCCCAGCACCCGCAGTCTGTCTACTGTAGGGATAAGGGTGCCTTCAAAGTGGAGGTCGATATCGGGGTCGACTACTTGGGTCCTGCAGCACGCGCCAATAAAGAGCAGTTCCGGCTTCTCAGGTGCACACGTAAGCCCGCTCTCAGTCGCAGTTTGGCGTCAACTCTATGGCTTCTTGAAGGTTATCTTGGATGTGGCTGTCCCGAGACTGTCGTCACACCTATCGCGATGTCGTCGGCGTAAAGGGCATGGTGCACATCAGGAATTCTAGAAAGCAGAGGTAGAAGGCTTCTTTGCTTTGAACTTCCACACTGCCCTATAAAGGAGAAGGTGGCCCAGATGTGAGGGGTGAGGAAGCTCGCTCGATTGCTCGAACTCATGGTGTTACGTCTAGAACTCACTTGCGCTGGACTAATGGACAGTGTCTGCCCTATTCGGCGCAATTGCGAATAGGCATGCGCACGCAGGCCAGTTGCGCCGACTAGTGACCAGTGCCTTCCCCCATTTAAACTTTTCTCACTCTACCGCTGTCCCTACCTTGTTGTTACCTCCTCTCAGTTCCTTTCTCTGCAGGTGACCGACGCTGGGGTACCGGTACACAGGGCGTTATACCTCTTGCTGTAGCACAGTGGAAAGCACAAGTAGCTCGCGCACTGACCGGGTGTCGCGTACGATATTTCATCTTTTATAGAATAAGGTCTCTAGAGGTCATATTTCCTGGAAGGGAAGCTCGAACATTGACAAGTGTGAACAAGAGCCTGACAGGCACACAAGAGAGCTATCACGATATTCCGCGGAAAACCGTGCTTTAATACAAACAAGCGTAGCGAGCAGGTTCTGTTTAATATATTGAGTTTCCCTTAGTCAGGCTTTTGGAATGGCTTCCCTAAAGAGTTGACCTTGAGTCTTAGTGTCACAGCGTAGCGCACTTGAATAGGTTTGGTTCTGACTGGTGGTCGGCTCCAACTGAAAGTCGATCGTATTTGGTTGAACTCACAAAAAGTATCCGACCATTTAGTACTCGTGGCTGCCGATGGGCCCTCATGAATACATAGCAGGCGAACCTTTCTTACGGTCAATAGACGCGGCCTACTCTAGTTCAGAAACCACCGCTCCTTGTGCGAAGTGCGGGAGAAAATGCATTGCAACTAAATAATTCGAATTTCCTCCGTCACAATACGCGCGGGATGCCTTTGCGGGCGCCCAGAAAAACCCAGGAATTGCAGCTGCACGGTAAGCACCTGTTCTTTACAGCATTGTAGCATGAACAGCTGGCTCTTGACAAGGACTGTCTTCGCGTTTGTTAGGATTCATTGCCTCGAGAAAGCCTACAGAAATTCGTGCTCATGCACGAACTGTCGCCAAGCGCGGTCACAGTGCAGGCCATCTGTGCAGTTACCTGCGCATCGAAGCCAGGAGCAGCACGCCATGTGATCGAGGGCCTTAGGACGCCGTGTAAACAGGATTTAAGCCAACCGTCTTCTAGCTACGATGGCTACTTTTTCCGTGGGCCGGCCATTTTTTTTGTGTTGTACGCTTATAAAAGTTAATGTGGCATGTTCTTTCCCAGCAATCAGCATTAACCGTATATGTTGAATAGCGGGAATTTTTTTTTTTTAAGGAGCCTTTATTCGTGGGAAATGGCTCGCTTATTGACAAATTGGACATCTTGCGCTCCTAAATGGTATAAAGAAAACGCGTCAGTTTTTCCGAACGAGTAATATGCAGCACGAGCATTGAATTTGGTCATTTTTACTTCGCTCTCGATTTGACAGTGGACCATTAGACGATAACCAGGACGCCGTATCTAAGACGAGCTTTACTATATATGTTTGATACCACGTGAAAAGTATATGTTTATTCAGCTTCATTTCAACTTTCTGCGCACTCCGTAGCATGCAATCAACATAGCATGCGGTGTTTAAAAAAATTAGCTCCAAATTTTTTTGCTCGCAGTATAGCGGTCGTTATTAGGCGGCGTTTTCAGCAAATAGCTGGAAGTTTTCTAGCTCTCTGTATATTGCTCGTTAAAATAAAAAAGTGTTTCAGGTTTATGGAACTAAAGAACTGGCCGCCAGTGACAAATTCTTGGCCTCAGGAAAAGCGTGTACTACACCTGGAAGGCGGAGAATGTTCAACCTAAACGGTTTGCATGCAAGCACTTTGCGTACTTCGGTGCGAGGCGGTTCACTCGACCGGCTTTGCTGTCCGGGCTTTGTGAACATAAGTTCATTTCAGTTTTAATGCATAAAGTAGCTATTGACGGTGAAATGGGGACCAGACTAGTGCTTTTAGACAGTAAACCCACATTTACAAGGCACCTGTCTTAGAGGCTGCTGCGCCAAAGCCTGGAGACATCTATCTTGCGGCCGCACGTAGCAGTCATACAACCCTGCGTTTAGACCTCAAATCCTCCGAGTGGCTCGCATGCTGAAGGTTGAAAACATTTACAGGAATATTGAAAAAGGTGTTTTACTTGTTCTTTTTTTACAGGAAGGCGTAAACGCCGCTGCATGCTCCAAAATATGACGTCGAGACAGAAGTTATAGCCACGTCGGTTATCACAGTGGCACCGCGGGATGCAATGCGGTGATGTGGTCACTGACACGCGCTGTGCTCTAATTCTCCAAACATATGTATAAGGCAATAACTTACTCAGGCGCTTTATAACTATCATTTTAAGCCATCCCTCTAATCCCGCCAGACATAGCAGTGATAATTGCCTACATTTATTTATGGCGATATAAATACAACTCTAGGTATCTTGAACTGCATTAATGTGGAAATAAAGAAAAAAACTTTTAATAGCCCCTTCAGGCGCTGGGTGCACATATGTGGACGCGACTTACACCCGCTTATATTTTCGTATACAAGGCCAATTTCCAACTTTGAATTCCGCGCTCTTGCAATTTTAACCCTCCCGACCAGGTCTGTGGCGCCATCTCTTACAGCTACATCGAGATGTGTTTGTAAAAAAAAAGAAAGAAAAGATGGACGTTGCGACATTTTTTGGCGGGACTAGTGGATAGCTTTTATTTTTGCGTGCGATCTCTTCAACTGGTCGCAAATGATGCAATTTATCGCCGTAATGTGTCAGTAGGTTAACGTAGAAACTGCACACCAATTTTCACGGTCATCGACGAAAGAAAAGTATTGCGTTGGCGATCAGAGTGGCGCCTCCACAAGCCTGCACACGGCGCCTTAATGCCGGAAACATCAAAGTGGCGTTTTCAGCCCGTTGTGCGCCATTATTCCGGCCAAGTGCGTTTCGAAATGGGCTTATTGCTCACAGGTGTCGAAAACTATGCTTCTACAAGGAGAACGTCGAACGACTTCTGCGCTGAAGCATTGTTCATGAAAATAGCCGATGGAGAAGTTCCTCGAAAGAGGAGCGGCTGATCGAGCAATGAAGACCCGCAGATCGTCGCAAAGAATCGGCACTACGCTGAGCTGCTGCTTACAAACACAGGGCGCTATTATCAGTGCTTGGAGTCAGGGGGGTTTCGAAGGGTCTAAGGCCTCCTACCAACATTGAAAATAAATCTAAGACTCCCCCATGCTAGAATATAGGCTGCATGAATCAGAAGCAAGAAACCACTTTTATGCTCGTTTTCAGTGGTTGTTCGAACATTTTATTTCTCTCGTTTCAGAATTTCGCTGTGGCATTAGCAAGAATCAATAGCATTATGTTAAAAAATTAGGCAGTGGCTTAGCTCTGGTTAAGCCTGGATATAAATGCGAAAAGCTTCAGTTATGCTTGGTTTGACGTCATGGTTATGCTTCGTAGCTTAGCTGGTATTGTATACATTGTTTATCTAGCACCAAGTCTGTCGTAAACACCCTAGTCGCACTCGCACTTTCACTAAGCCGTGCCACGTAGTCGTTGTAACGGCGAGTATTGGGATTTTCCTCTCCTGACTCTCTTGTTTCCTCTTCCTCACTCGCTTGGCTGCTGTTGGCTGAAGATGCGGCCAAGACACGCTTTTTTGCTTCTTTCCGACATCGTTTAGCAAGGCGTGTTTCCCGTTGTTCAGGCGTTTCGGCTGCACGTTTAGCTTTGGCTTTTTCATTTTTGTCGCTGTTGCGCAGCTAACTCCCAAGCGAGTACTTCTGGATCAGACGATTTTAGTTTCTCAGCCTTTCTGCGTAGTCTAGCAGCAGCCGCACTCTCCTTCCCTTCCATGTCGAGTGCGCACGCCTATTCTCTGGCAAGCGCATTATATAGCCTCCTTGCGCATGCACCTGACGCACATGTGCAGTGGCGCACGGCTGCGCCGAAAGGTCAGGCGACGGAGTCGGCGGCGGCGACGGCTGCGGCAGCGGCGAGGAGCGACCACCTCCGCGGCGCGTGACATCACTCGTTTTCGCACATGCGCAAAACTCACCAGTTCGGCTCACGCGAAGTTCGGCTCTGACCCGCGTAGTGAAGCTTTTCGCTTCAAAACTCGAGATGGGCCAACATGCAAAGTGGCAGCAGCAGTACACAAGGGGGGAGATGAAAAAGGGGAACCCATGCCCTCACACCACGATTTACTTCAGAGCTGGCCCAAGGCTACAAGGCTCTCTGACATAAATTTTGCAAAGAAACTACATTTCAAAATGATTCCGCCTGTTCATAAAAACCATGTGTAAAACAGGCTGCAAGCTGCTTTCTCTCTCCCTCTCCACCTGTGCTCAGATCACTCAAGACAGCTTCGATGGAACCAGACTACAAGCACTGCCCGTGATTGGAAGCAATCAGTGGCCCCAACTTTTGAACACATATGTTATTTGCACTATGGTTCCGACGTGAAGGCTGCCCATAAAAGCAGCGTTCGGTGCCAGAACCGCCGAAGCTTCTTCTGCCCGCCGTAGCAGAAAAATTGTTTTATCGGTTTCATAGGTCGTGAACTACAGAATAATCCTCTTAAGTGTATATTCTTACAGCTAAACATTTATTCATGTCTAACAATCAGTTATAAAAGGCAAGCAAATGTTGCAATTTTCGTTCATGAAGCAGCATTGAGGCGCTCTGTCCACATACGTGGATGCGAATGAAATATGCTCAGATATGAATATTTTTGCATAAGTTTTTGCGCATCACTCCTATTTGGTCTACTAATCGTGAATTATGCAAAAAAAAGATTTTTCCTTTCAGCAGATTTAATTGGCGCCTGAAGGGGATAGAAAGGAGACAAGTGGCCTGTGTTTAAAGGTCACTCACATGTTAATGAACGTGAGGAAAGGAATTGTGGAAAGAAAGAGAGGCAAATTATATGACTTTTATGAACAAGTGCCTTGGTAACGTAATCAATAATTTACAGATATTGTTTGGCGAGCAGAAATAATACTTTGCTTCATAAATACATTTAGAACAACGTATGGAACTTTTTTCTGGGATTTTTTCTGTTGTGTGATGCAAAAGGAGTGCACACACATCGATGAAATCGCTCCCTGTGTCCAGTAATAGTAGCCCATTGAAAGCAAGTAGAACATAAGCGCTGCAGAACTGGAGGGTGAAGACATAATAGCGCAGATACCTTTGGCAAAGTTAGAGTCAAGAACGGTAGGAGTATGCATAAGAAAGTGAAGTTGAGGGCGACATAACCCCTAATTTTACGACATGAGTATAATAAGGAGAAAAGGCATGAGACCAAAGAAAAGTTTAGGAAACTTTGCAGATTTCCTGGGGATTAGGCCCTGGAAGTTTTTCGCAAATAAGAGCTTTTTTTGTTCGGCTGATGCGTGTGACTTCAGAAGTTTATACGATCAGAGTGCTGCAGCGTCAGCGGCGACCAATCATAGATCTCCGAAAGATCTGAAACCGCGAAAATGCGGTTGTTACTTTAGTGACGCCGGCTTCCTTCTTCTTAATCGGAACGACGTAATTGTGAAATGTATTCTATTCACAAAAGCGGCGACCGCTATGTTTCACGCAGGTTCCAGGGCGTGCTCTCTAGAGTTTCATAAATTTGTATTCTACTTCAAGAAGGTCTAATGGCATAAAGCTCTTCGAGTTCTTTGCTTGCAGCGTTTATGTGGGCTGCTCAGACGTGACACCTTCGCTTGCATAATTTTTTTCTTCCTCCTCCTCGCTTGTAAAACGCTCTGTACCACAACTATTCAAAACATGCTACTCAGGTCATTTACATCTTTAGTATTTTTTTTTTCGTTTTTAAAGGGAAGAAACACGCTTGGAAAATCTGCAAGAAGAGGACCGAAGCATTTCGCAAAAGATACAACTTAGGGCTTCAACCAAACCGGAAAACATCCAAGTGGCCTTTCATATTAAATATTCCGTTCTTAAAGAACTAAGTATGTGAACAAAGCACATTAAAACAAAATGTTCTCAGCACTTTAATAAAAACCTGGAACGACGCGCACTATTCTGTCTGAGTTCCTACATCCATGAGCATGGTGTGCTGTATCTTTTTTCTCTTTCAGGAAGTACTTGAGAAGCAGTTGGGGGTGTCTTCAGCTACCGCATTGGTGTCATGCATCAACCTCCTTGTATTACATCATGTTGCATGTTAAGGTTCCGAAATATCTGTCGTTGAGAAACCTAACTTTGTTGGTGTAGATTCGTGTGTAGGCAGCGCAAAAAAAAACGAACACAAGAGCATAGACCTAAAATAACGTAGGGGCTAACTACCAACTTAGGATATGATAGCCATTCAGAGATAGTGACTGCCAAGAGCTGATACTCAGCGTCTGTATTGTGTTAGGTCTATGCCCTTGTCTTCGTTTTTCACTCTGCTGAAACATGCTGGCGCCTATCTTTGAATTTTGCTACGGGCAAACGTCGATGTTCCAAAAAAAGAACGTTTTCATAGAAGTCACTGCCGGTGAAACGCAGGCATGTTTATGTTTTTCTTGCATAAAATGTACAAACTTTTTCACTGTTTCGTTATATTTTTCCATTGAAACATTTTTTTTTCCTGCGAAACGGCTCTACAAATACCTTGTGGTGGCAAGTCCCAAAATATGCATATTTACATCTAGAATTCAGTCCTTAGCTAAGGCAAGATTGGGCACATTAACTACGATCTTTTTCGCAATCCTCCTGCTGTAAAAGAAAGAAATAAAATGCGAGAAAGCGCCATTCTAAAGAAGAATAAAAAATTTCTCTGATATGACAATTTTTGAACATTATAGATTCTTGATTAAACGAGCTCTTTGCCAAAATTAGCAGAAGATATTACTGCACAATTGCCAAAATATTGATATACAATGAGACTGTGACAGCGGTAGCCGCGAACATCATTTTACCCTCCTGCTACGTACATTTTCATCGTTTACCGTCGTAATAACGCTGGCATGTGTAGGCTGATCCAAGTGGTTATTTCTTTGGTGCTTCAATGACAGTACAGCAAGACGGTACGTGGTACAATTTTCTTTTTTCTATCACAGTGATAGGAGGGAGCGACAAGTTTGGTCAGTTAAGCAGAAATGAACAAAAAGGCCAGTTCAGTGTCACGTCTACACCAAGTATTTTTAATTAATGAAGTTCGGTCTAAACAGTTTGGTAATTAGCAGCCGACGCTTCAGGAGGTGGCGTGAAAAAATACGCTTAGAATATAACAAAAAAATTGTGTTTAAGAATTGATCTGCGTCGTTTTTACTGGCTCTATTTGCCAGATCTGAAGAACTGCATGGGACCAGACTAGCGGCGCCATATCCGTTGGTCCGAAACTGACTTGGCTGAAAATCGGCTTGCATTGCAGCGCATGTGTTCACGTTTTGCGCAGCACGACACTTGAGGTGGCCAGCAGCTTGAATCTTCTCTCTGCCGTCAAAAACTGTGTCGAAAGACGGCTGGTGAGTGTTAGTCGCAGTACTAGTGGCGGTTAAACTCAGCGGATGATATTCTGACATCTGACGCTGTATTTAATTCCTATTTAGTATGAAAATCCAAGTTGTGCCGAAAATAAAGCGTGAACAGGACCAAAAAGCCATAAGCGAAAAAACCAAATCACCTGAGACTCCCTTTAAAGGCGCGCAGCTACGCGCTTGATCTTGCTTTGAAAGGGTCGTGGGCGCTCTCCAGCTATACGGCCAGGGTGTCTCCTCGAGCCCAGCAGTAAGTAACAAAGCTGTACGGAAACGTTGAAGTTTATCATTGTTCTTCGCAACGAAAACATTACAATTAACCACAAGGAAAACATTAACTGATTTGGGTGTTTGCGCAATTGTAAGCAAGGTGTTTTCCCATTGCTCTCTGAGAAATGACTTATTGGAGGGGTTTCCTCTATTAAAATTAACGAATGGCGCCAAATTTCTTCCCCGCCATCTCATTTTGGGAGGGATACAGTTACGTCCAACGTCTTCTCCATACATCTCTCCAGCTTCGTGAATTGTGTATACATTCAGCTGTAGGCAAGAGGCAGCAGGTTACAATAGCGTATCATTCATGACGCTAAAATAAGCTACGAATATCGGAGTAGCAAAGCGATGGAGCATATAGCCGCGAGAAAGTGAGTATGTAATAGAGCTACACTTCCATTCACTGCGGAGGCGTTCTATCACCGAGAACAAGGCAAATTTTCGGTGCCCCTGCCTACTGCCGGCAACCTATAACCATCAAAGGAAGAAAGGATCGTCTTTTTGTACAGACGAGGCGTGAAGGCCATATAGTTTGAATCAGGGAAGGACTCCCAGAGGCGTAATGAGTTTGTTTGTGTCTCGTATGTGTCTCCTTTATTTCATCGCTGTAATTTTGCGCTTTTTCAAACATTAAACAAATCTAACTCACCCTGTTTTGCATCTTTGTTTTACATTTGTGCACTTTCGAGGACTTTGATGTATTTACGAACCGGAAACTCTAGAGCTATGTGTGGACCGATGAATGGAAGACTGGAGCGTCTGCATTGAAACAGGAAGAAAGCATCCGCCCAAATGCTTTGATTTTTCTCCTTTATATTTCTATTCTTCATGAAGTCGACGACACGCTTTGGAAGCCCCGCGAAGTAGTCCTAGAAAGGTCGGCGAAAAAACGGTAAACATAAAAAAGCGCCTAGTATGCTTTGTAACAAATCCATGCGAAAAGCAGGGAGAGCACACGTTGCAGTTAACGGCCCCAGAAGAGTGCGTCTGAAAGCAATAACACCTTATTGTTGGTCTACCTCTTTGCGTTATCGGAAATATTTAATTGATAAAAGGAATGGGTATTATAAATTTTTAGCTTGAATAAAGGCAAATAGGCGTAGCTTTATCAATTATAACTCCAGAAGCCATCACCGGAAAACATTTCTAGCTTTTTATTTTTGAAGCGGAATATCATTTTGGCAATCATTGGGCCCTGAGTAGCTGACCTTCTCGTTTCGTCATTCATCTTTTGAACCAAAAACTTCGTAGTCAATGTGACTGGTTTTAAAATCCTTCAGAAACGCGCAGTGATGGTCTTTCGCCTTGTATCAGATTGGCCTGTTCTAAAGACTGGCAATGATTGCTTCGTTTTTTTTTATTTCATTACATCCTCGAGAACAGACACTGTCTGGCTCACACAACGTTGCCACTAATGAAAACAAAGCAGGAATCTGTCATGATATTTTAAATCAAGCTCCATTACGCTTACCTCGGAAGCAGTCCTTGTTAAGACGCTATATTGGATGATCATAGGCGCCCCTCTCAATGTAGTTTGTGAAAATCGCGAATAGTGGGAATCATTTCATATTCCTGAGATAACCTACAGAGCACCGTATCGCGTATAGTCTATGTCGTTTTATATTCCTGATATAGTCTGTACAGCACCGTCCGAAGACAAACTTCGTCATCGTTGTGAGCTAAACCACTTTCCGCTGCAGGACAAAGGCAAGTGCCGTATGCCTGGAATTAATGCTAACCCTTAGGCAGCTTCGGATCTCTTATCCTGGAAAACTTCTTAATGCGATCTGATTACTTGCCACTCTCGCGCGCCCTGCTGCGTTTACCTTCTCTTACTAGGGCTTTCTTCTATGCATTGGCTGACAAAGACACATGGAGATAAAGCTCATTCCGGTAGCACGAGACGCATACTTCTCTAGTCCATACGATGCTTCTGGTGATTTGTTTGGTGTCAGTTTTTTTGACCCACTGTGCCGAGCGACTGCCAAATCGACTTCTACGCAATGCTATAGCTCCGAGAAGCAAACTTCACTTCCGCCCAGGAATCATCATCTTAGGAGTAACCATGTTCGTAATCATACAAGCTGCTTCCGCTACAAAAGAAAGAATTTTCCCATTGGTGTCCCTATAACACTCTAGTGCGCCCGGTGCGAAAAATGCATCATTGCCAAGAGTTGTTTTAACGCTAAATGAGATCATTTAAAAGCCATCACTTTGTAAAACCTCGTAACAAACATCACTCAATGCCAAGTGCACGGAGAAGCAGTTTCTGAGTCTTTGAATGAAAGCAAACGCAGCCCCCCCCCCCCCCCCCCGCGTTCACAAAAGCGTTCATAGCGATGCGCATTAGTTGTAGTTTAGTGTGTGACGTCTAGACACTGGTCATTTTATAACTGGTACTCGGTGTGATCAATACGCTAGGCCGCTAGTCATAATGTGGGACTTGGAGCGCTGGATGGGCTAGTTGTGCACTTGATTTGAAGTTTTCTACCGCATTTTTCTGTAATTTGTAATACGCGCAGCTATGTAGTTTTTTTTTTCACTCTAGCTTTTACGAACAGAAAAAGCGCCGTTTTTAAAATATTTATGTAGCTCGCACATCTACACGCAGTTAGTTATTCGTCCTTTCATGCGGCGCAACCTGGTGAAGCCGCTTATCGATTGGCATCTTTGGAAAAGAACTCCAGATCAGTTTCGGCTTAATTAGGAACAATTTATGCTAGTGTCAATTTTAGGTTACTTTGGAGGGAAGCTTTACCATAATATGCTTCGTATGGGATGCTTGAGCAAAAATACGCCATTAATTTTATCACTGGAATTTCTGCATGCCCTGTCGCGAAATATGAAAATCCCTGTATAATGACACTGCACTGAGGACGTCGTGCTCACGACTATGTAAACGCATTATCCTGCGTCCGGGACAGCGATTTTCAATATCTTCTTGAGCTGTCCAGTTCTTGGACTGCGCAAAGAGGGAAACCGGTGAAGCTCGCTTTTTTACGCACAACATTGCCGTTACAAGTACATTACCTCAAAACGAAGAGCGTATAGCAAAAGTGATGACTTTGAATTGGCTTTTTTATTGGATCATAACTCACTTATGAGCTTTGCCCAACCTAAAAATAATCAAAACACATGATAGTGTGTTACAGTTTAGACAACGCCTACAAGTCCCTCGAATGTTCTAGTTACACTATTAGAAATAAGCTAATATTCTTGAACAAAATATCCAGCTACACAAAAATGAGTGAAAGCATGGCATTGTAATATAATGCGTAAAGTTCCAAAATAGCCAATACTGCCAGGGATTATTGCTATTGATTGTAGCATAGAGGTTGAACACTTTCCTGATTTTAAGACACGTGATCAACTTGTTTGAAGAAGAAAAAAAGGCAATAATGACAACATAAAACAAACTGAAAAATTAGAGTGGCGTTGTTGCCAGACAAGCATGATATGGCCCATAGAATGTGAATACAACAGTCAATGTGCATACGGTTTTTCTGCGCCTACAAAATCGCGTGGCGGCGCGACCAAGCAGAACTAAGCGCAAATGTAAAAGCTGCAAAACAGAAGATGGGGGCTTGCCAAATTACACATGGCATTGTAGGATAAAACTATAAAAAAGCGCAGTTTGTAAAACGGGCCATAGTTCATGGCGTCCTGTTTTAATCCGGTGACCAACCACCAGAGTAAACGCTCTCAGCGTTTCAACGTTTACTGTATTGAATAACTCAGGCATATCAAACATCTTGAGTCTATAATTTCACCGAGTGATTAGCTTGTAATTTAGGTAACAAGGAGAACTCAGATAACGGTCTGCTTTTGTAGCAGAGCAATCCTATTTGGCGGTCCTGAAGTAGGCGGTGCTTCACTGCAGGTCTATCCGACTACACAGGGTTTGCACCCTGGCATGTCACACTCGAGTATCAGATGCTTTCTGCATACGAAGTAACACATGCCGGACAGAGGGGTAAGTAAATGCATGTTTAGTTTACAAGAGCAAGATAATTGCAGTTTCAATGATTGTCTAATTCTGCTGTGCGTTCCTGAAAAAAGTGAGTGTATCTCTGAAATTTCGAACATAAGTAAGCTCGGCAGATATGTGAAATTTTAGAAACTTTTTATATCAGCAGTAACAAAAGCGTTTACATCAAGGACCTTTCAGTGCATTCACTGACAAAAATACCAGCTATTTATCCCACAAAGCTTAATAACCACTCCCATGATCATGCAACCAAACGAGGTAACGTTTCGCGCTTTGTATTGCTTCAGGCGTATGGTGAATTGAAGCGTTTTAAACAAAAAGCACTGATGACACAAGTGATATGGGTAAAGTGCTTAACTGAGTGAGTCTAATATCTCCTGATAAATGGCCTTCTTGTGATTAGGAGTGCTTAAATTTGCCGCATATATTATGTGCATGCTAAGTATAGGCCTTCAATGTTTCTTTTAACGGTGAACTTTAGATGTTTAGATAGAGCGTCCCTTCACTTACTGCAGGAGTATTTAACGGCATGTCATAGTGCAACAAACGCTGTAAAGGCAACCGTTGTTGATGTGACAGTTTGTTACTGCCTTCCGTGTGGCTCATGAAAAAAATGATTTCTACATTACAAAACAGGCACAGAAACCGAACAAAAGTCAGAAGTGGGTTTCCGCTGACTAAATGACATAACGAAGAAGGTTGTATGACGAAATGTGCCATACAAACCCAGATTGGACTTTCATGAAGCCGTGGTCAGCAGCACTTGGCAGCTGCCCGGGGATGCGTCAACCGAATGGTGCACCGGCATCCTCCGGAACAGCAAGCTACCCACCCAGAAAATATTTTTTTCCCATTAGAGCCAGTACTCATTACCTGCAGCCACCGATCATCATCCGTCACCAGCTTGGTGTCCGCAATCCGTGTCAAATTCTACACACGTATACACACGCACTGCTCTCAGAAAATCTTTTAACCAACCCGAACCGAGTTCACCCGATGATTAGTTCGCTCGACAAATGGTTGCCGTTAAGTGGCCTGTTCAGCGGAAAAGCCTATTGCTGTGGTGACCATTGGCGTTGTGCCGGGAAAATTCGAGTTGCTAGAGAGTATGGTGATGTCAAAACCGCATGGACTCGTGAGTTTAATTCAAACACTCCACAACAATCACACCATACAACAGTGAAGACGTGAATATACAATTCCTTGTTTGTCTAAAGAAATCCTGACATTATAATGTGATAATACACTACCGTTATGAAGTTCCTGTGAATAAAAGCACCGGCCGTGATGAAGAAAACGTTCAGGCCCCCTTCAGTCGCCAGTACGGCGCACTATCATTCGGCCACTGAGGAATTTCTTTTTTTTTCTTCATTGCATGGAAGTACATTTACCCTGACCACCCCGACAGGCTTCAAGTCCGGCTCAACTAGGTCGCGTTACATAACCCGTCATACACAATCACACGAGCATCGAGCTCTTGTAGCGGCGCTGGTATCGCCATTGGCGCTCATGACGAAGATGAATTAGTGTTCCTGTATACGATCTCGCAGGGAGCAGAGTTGCTCGAACGTCCGCCATTTTGTTCCAAGCTCTGCTGGAAAGCTCACGAGAAGGCTGTTTAGAGGCACCCCTCCTCGTCCCTGTGGGGGCTTCACTATACCCCCTCTGTCGGATAACAAAGCAGACAGCACACAAGATGGGGAGCCCCTGGCCCCATCCTCGTCCAGGTGGTGCCTTCACAATACCCTCCCGTGGGATAACAAAGCAGATTATGCTCAAGATAGGCGGGGATGTCCCCCTTTGGAGTGTTCCTGAGGGAGCATTTACAGCAACACTACACCTGTGAAGTCAGCTTTCCGGCGGAAAGTTGAACACTTGACGTCACGAAAATCATGTGATCGCCTCTCGGCGAATGGCGTTTGGAGCCGCAAGGGAAAACAGACGCGAAACTGTGCTCCCTGCGGGAGCATATACAGGAACACTAAGATGAATTTGAGAGCTCGACCTGCCTCGCGGAGGGCAGAACGCTTTTGGCAACCGACCTGACCAGCAATGTCGACAGCCCGCTCCACCGGCTCACCAGCCGCGGCTACCGGGTCATTGAATAAATGTGGATCGCCTTCCACATCTGGTGACTCTGGACGACAGTTTCGACTCACGCCACGCCGCTCCAACCGGCTCTGCGCTCCTGCCCGTCCTGTCTCTCCGCTTGGCCTTGCCGCTGCACACCTGCTGTTCGCACCAGGCATTCGGCAGCTTTTCTCCGCCATTTCCGCGCCTATCATCGCATCCGGTGAGCTCCTTCCGCCGTATTAACGCTACTTCCTTCCTCGGCTGCCTGGCCTGCCCGCTTTTTATGCCAGGGACCCCGTTTTGTGGCTGGCGCTGCTGGACTCGCACTTTCATGTGAACAACGTGTCCAGCCAGCTGCTGCGCTATCAGCAGGCCAGCCGCAAACTGCCACCCACTCTCCTGGCAAAGCTGCGGTTGCAGCCTCCTGGCCCAGACATTTACGCCGACTTCAAGAAGGGCCTGATGGCGTATTTTGGCTTGGAGCTACCGTCCACACTCTGCGCTGCTGTTGTGGCCTCAGAAGCGGCGGCGGCCCTCGACTCACCACCCCTGGCCTCTTTCCCTACCCGAGCTTCTTCGGCTCCTACGTCGCCCGCTCCTACGTCGAAGCCCCTCCTTATACCTGTCTCTGCGCGGTCACTACCATCAAATGAGTCCCAACGCATGGTTCGGCAAGGGCAACGCGTGCAAGCGTCCGTCCCTTGCCAACACTCAGCCGCCGCCTCCTCCTGGACCGCCGTTTCTCCCCAGTTTGATCCATCGGTCCCTTCCAGTGCCTCCTCTCCCAGTGCACCCAGGGAAGACCCACGCCCAGTGCACAACCTCGTAGTCTCCGACTGTACAGTTTCATCCTACGCGTCTGAACACCTGGGTGCCAATCATGCCACTGGCGGGCACCGGCGCCCTGGCAATGCCAGCAATGCTGCGTCAACCACCGCTCTCCCAACCACCTGTGTTGTGAATTCCAGTAAAAACGCTCCTGCACAGTCCCCTTGTGAGCTCGACACACAGCCCGCTTTTGCCCTCGACCCCACATCCGCTTTCCCTCCGCTTGGACAACTCAGCGGCTGCAGTCGCGCAGTTCCGCACTATGGCCTCCTGCAAGCTCCGCCGCTTACCGTTCTCAGCTGTGCCTCCCATGACCCGTGCTCTGTGCCGCCTTAGTCCAACTCAGTGCCGCCCCTTGCACCTGAAACTTTCGCGCACAACGGTGTCTACTGAGCGCCTCTCAGAATCTTTTGCCACCCAGACACTTCGGTTTTAAGCTGCGATTTTTTCTTCATCACTTCTCAGCGCAGCATTTTCTACGTGAGCAGTGCGCCCTTCGTCCGTGCATACTGGGACACTCCCGTTCCGATTTCGTCCTGCTGGCCTGTGCCCCTTCCTCGGCCACCGCCTTTAAATCTTCTCCGCCCACTTGAAGCCTGAACGCAATGCCGGCGCCCCAGCTCGGATCACCGACTCTCTCTTCTCCCTGGACATCATGTGCTCAACCCAATTTCCAGGCTCTCAACGGGACTTGTACATAACTCTCGTCTTTTTTCTTTTTCCTCTATCGCACCGCGATAGGAGGGGTTGGGGGGGAGCAACTGTAGCGGCGCGGGTATCGCCACCGGCGCTCATGACGAAGATGACGTTGGGAGTGCCGCGGAGCCGCGGCTACCGGGACATCCAGTTAATCTGGATCGCCTTTCAGACTCTCACTTTGCCTGCACATCAAAATTCCTGGAGACACACGCACGCATCAAGGAAAAGGAGACAGGCAGGAGATCTATCCTGCGCACCATACACCCTCCGAACCGCAGCACGCTGCGCTCTGAACAGACTGAGGAACGTTATTTTGAATTGGTAAAAGGTACGGCTTATGTGTTTTAGCGTATAGAGCGTGGAAAAGAAAAAGGAAAACGACAATGAAAGATTTTTAAAGATAATATAGTTAAGAGTAGTCTTGTGGCTGCAAAGCGATACGCAAACAGGAACCGAAGCCGTTTATTAGACCCATGAACGCTATCGTGCCATGCCATTAAGGAAGAGTGTAAGTGTCCACCACATTTTTTTTTATTATGCATAAATTTAGTGCAGGGGTCGATTAAGCTCACTAAAATCCCAGGTTTTCTTCTCTCATATTGGTTCTGTTTTTCTCAAAACATTGCGACCACATCTGATATACCAACAATAATGCTGCCGCGCGTATACTGGAACAGCAAAAGAAATGGAAGCCTCTTTTTGAGCGTTAACCTAATTAAAATTTTCTAACAGAATAGAGGCTCGAATTGCAGGTTACGTACACAACTGTGTCTGTAGAAGTGTAAGCTGCGAAGTCCTTGAGCTTCGCCTGCAAGCTTTTGCGCACCGAGGTGAATTTCCAGTAGGGACAATACAATACTCTTCAAAGAGTGAGTGCCCTTTTAGAGCTGCCTAAGAAAGATAAAAAGTATGAGGTGAAACACGAAGCAAGAAGCACATGTACAGCTGCACGACTTGAACACAAAAGAAGTGGCCAACGGTTGCTGTTTGGCTTCAGTTACCTCAGTGCCGCAGCTTGCAATATGAGACCACAAGCTTTCATAGGTGCTTTCGTCTTTACTTTGGTACTCAGGCAAGGTAGGTAGCGTCTGATTAAACCAGTTTTGTTAGGCATGTGTCCCGGCTGTTTGAAGTTCGTCGAGAGGTTGCCAGATGTTTCGCCGTGATTGAGATGGGGAAGTTTTTTGTGTGTCGAAAAACACAAGTTGCAATAAGCAGTAACACGCTAGTGAACATATGTCAGCTAAACTTGGTGTTTTTAGAAGCGATACTAGTAGTGCATGCAGTATATCAATGTGCTTCACGGGTTTCTAATGATTTTTTAATCTTTGTGTGGAGGATATGTTTTTTTAAGCCTCTCTAACACTAGACAACACATACGACAGTACGCGTAACCCAAATTTACAGGTTTTCTTTATTTTGTGTAGCTTTCATCTTTTATCAAGTGCCGCAATTTTCGGTATACATTCCTAACACTTTATATATAAAGCAAGCCTTTTTTTCGTTCAGACATGTTTCGTATCTAAATGAATAAGCAAGTATTTATTAGTATAATCGGTGCTCTGGGAGCAAAGAAACTCTGTGATTTCGACATTGAACGAAAATTCACCGTTTTCTTCGGCATATTCGATGTTACTTTGTTGATGGACTGCAAAACCCGTAAGCAGATTTTAGAGAAATTGAAAGCATATCGTAGAATTCCGTCATCCATTTGCGCACTACTCCGCAGGTGCATGTTTTTTGAAATCGATATTCCAAGGAGTACCATTTAGCAGACGTGCAATAAGTCTGCCTTGTGACGACAACTGAAACGGAGCGCAAAATCCAGACTTTTGTGTTTGAATTCAATTTTACATTTCTTGCATATTGAGTGATACCGAAAGAAATATAGTCTTGTCCGGAGCTAAGGTTCGTCCGCCAAGGCAAACGTTCCACTTAAAAACTTGTAGAGTCCGTGGACTCTATAAAAAATGATTATTGATAAGTATTACTTATACGAAAATAGCAAATGGAGGGTCGAAAAAGTTTTAGCTTAATACTTTATTGCCTCTTCAGGCTGTATGTTTCTTGGCACATTTTTAGCATCATTTTTAAACAGGGACAATAAAAAAAGAATATGCTCTATATTGCCATATTCAATATTACCAGCAAAAATTTTGCACAACTGAAGATAAGTGCATTTATATCAGAAAACGTTGCCTGAAAATAAAAATTTTATTCCTAGAAAACAAGCTCGGTTATCGCATGTAAACCGCAACATTGAGCATATTTTATGGGCATTGCAGAAAATTTCTGAATTGGAGGATAGCAGCCGCAGTGAGTCTAGGAAAATCGAGTGGCGCTTAGCAGTGATAGCTAATTCGTATCGTGTCGCCATCATCACCTAGGGGGCGTAAAAAAATTAACTAATGAGCTTAAAAATTAATGCTAATTATTCATTCTTGCCACACGAGTATTTTCATCCTCCACCTCACTAACAAATAACCACTGGATTGCTAGTCGGCGAGAGACTTTGTTAACGAGATGGTGAGGCCGGGAATGGACAGCGCCGAAGCATCATCCAGTATTTAGGCAAACTCATCGTATGTTGTTCATTCACCTGTCTAGTTCTCTTTGCTAGACTGTACATTCAAAGAAAAAACTGCATTTTTTTGCTGGACCGAGCCTATAAGTTTTCCATTTTTTACATGTGCAACTGAACAGTCATTACAGTTTGAAGGAAATGAGCCTGGTGACTTAGGTAGCTAAAACTGGCTGGCTGAAAATCTTTCTTTAATTCCGAGTGTGATGATCCCCGTTTTGTTATAAAGAAACTGCCTCATATTTCAGGCTTCATAATTCGTGGCGTGTCAAAGAATTGCTTTTTTTTAATAATTGCATTGGCTTCCAAAATATCATTCGGTAACATGGGTGAAAATGAACCCGTTCCTTCTCAGGACAGCAACAAATCCACCTGCTGTCCTAAAACCTTTCATTCTCTGCTATAAAATAAAAAAGGGGCATGGTAGAATGAATTTCCCTTGAAGTTCAGGATGTTCATCTTAATGCTTGGAGGAATCGATGTAAGAATTTTATTCCGCATTAGCTGATATCTGTGATATTCGTATTGTTAAACTATTTCGCCAAGAATAACGGTTACATATAGTTAGTGCACAAATATGCAAGCATGTAAAATACAAAAAATATAAAGGTAACGTACGAAGTGAAGTGAACATAATAATGCTTGTATGCAGACAAATATCTAAGGGTATAGGTTTACGAGCATTCTGAGTCTCGTTACAGTATCAAAATTTTGAGAAATGTGAGGTTAATGTTGGAGAAGTAGTGCCCGGTGCTACCCTATATAAACACACTTGAAGAGTGACAGACTTATTTACCTTGCCTTAATTTCATTTTTTACCCTGTTGTTTCTTTATATTCCAGCTGCAGGTATAAAGTGGTCGCGTTGTTTCCGACCGAAGGCTGTGGGGAACTGTCAAAATAAGGTTCCGGCCTGGTACTATGATTTTTGGAGCTTCCGTTGCAAGGGGTTCCTCTACAGCGGATGTGGCGGGAATTCGAACAGGTTTCCAACCGAAGAAGAATGTCAGAAATCCTGCTTACGTGAGTTATTCGCTTTTTTTAAAGAAACTACTGTTGGACTCTTGTATGTAGAACCAAAATATGTTTGTTTGACAAAATGGTAGGCATAAAAACGCAACATTTAATTATTTCTATAACGATGCTGGTATGTGAGGTTACAAACCAAACTGAAACCTGAGCATTGTAATGAACATCCACCACACGCTAAGCATTCGGGCACTCTCGAGTGAGTGGAGTCTTCTAAGGACATTCCTTCATTAATCGTTTATTGAGTACAGAATAAATCTTGCATTCTGCGCTAGACGCAATGCCGTCTACGCAACTCTGAAAAAGACGCGAAATTTTGCTCTGGTTTGTATGTCGGTGTGTGCAACGTGCCATACGGTGTCGAGGCGAGCGTCATATCAGCACTCTCCACGGCTTCAAGAGGCCACCTTTCTTTTCACAGGAAGAGCCTTTAGACCCTGCATTTCGAAGCGCTTCTTCTTGCTTGAAATAAAAAATAACACATTTTTTGCTAGAAATCTTGCTGCAGGTCGTTTTGAACCTTAGGTTTATGTTATTTCAAGTCCCTGGCCTCTATATATAGAGCGAACTGTTGAGAAAATGCGTGAAGCCGAGGATCGTTTCGCGGCCCAGCTATGAATTTTGACCAAGCAAGACTTTACATTAACTCGAAAAATAGAGACAGCCAGTTGAAGGATGATACGGTCGCCCCCTTTGATATCTGATTAAAATAGCCGCGAGCAACTGCTTATGGGCGTCGCAGGACTCTCTCGCGGTTGACGCAAAGTTTGGAATGCCCCAGCAATATCACAATAGTTTTCAGAATCGTATATAGGGGCAATGATTATGCAATAGTTCTTTTCTTTAGATTTCACTTCAGCTTGCACTGCCCTTGCAGTTTCCGTTATCTTGACGGCCGAGTACATTAAAAAGTAAAAAAAAAACTAGCAGCACGGGTTTAAGTATGTTACATCGAATGGTGAAGCCACAAGCGTTCTTGCTAGTCTATCTCGCGAATGTTCTTAAACCACATGCATTGCATTATGTAGGCCTCTCAGAGGTTGAACCAAGCTCAAGCCAACTGAATGACTAAGGTAAAATTTGGTTAGACATGGCTTAGTCCAAATTGAAGAAGGCCCGATTTCGGGCGGTAGATGAGCCAATTTTTTGGAGCTATCCAGGAAAAATTTTCAGATTACCATCGTGATGCCTATCGTCAAATCAGTCTGGACATCGATTTTGGTCCAAATCGAAAATCATATTTCGGGTCGGGAGTGAGCCGAATTTTGGAGTTGCTCGGGTCAAATTATGTATCTACTTTAGTATCGAGGCTACTCAAATTAGGCTGGAGATCAATTTTGGTCCAAAGCGATGAAGCTCAAATTTTGGGGGTGGGCGGGCCAAATTTTGGAGTGTCTTAGGCCATATATTAGAAACTACCATCGTTTCGAGAGCATTAAAATTAGCCTGGAAATGATTTTGGTACGAATCGATGAAGATCAAATTTCGGGACTGGGAGAATGGGCCAAATTCTGGGCCTGGGACTCGGGTCCAATTTGGAGACACCATCGCATTGGTCATAGTGAACCTATGCTTCGGTATCTGACTTAAGGCTGTTGCCATGAAATCGCCAAGTACGAAGGTCACTTCAATGTCATGCTGATCCCACCGACTGAAACTCTACTTTTGCATGGAGTAGAGCTGTCGCTATAAAATTGACATTTGTGTATGTGCTGCCTGGAGATGGTGCAATTATTTAGGGGCCATTTTCTTATTGATCATGAAGATATTGCCGAAGACGTGTTACAAAAATAAATGCAGCATTAGGGCAGAATATAATATCAAAAGTCAGGTACCATCAATTTTCGAATTTCGTAATAAACGTAAAAATTCGTCGGGCGTTCAATTAACACGTTTTGGCGGGCTAGTTGGTTAAGCATCTTGAACAAACAGCGCGAACAAAGACGAGCACAAAAGACAAGAAAGCGCCGTGTCGTTCGCTTTCTTGTCTTTTGTGCTCGTCTTTGTTCGCGCTGTTTGTTCAAGGGCGTTCAATGTTGACATGTCGAAGTTAGTCCTGCACCTCTCTTGATAACTGAATGACCCCCCCCCCCCCTCATAATAGTTGCTTTTCGTTTTTAAAAGAAAAATCACACGATGTGCCTCTAGCTACGAAAAAGATGACTTTATTTACGATGAAAGTGCATCTTTAGTGAAAAGAGGACACATTGTGGCTGGAAGCGCATCACAGTATCGATATACTCGAAAATAACCTTCTCTTGTACTGAAGTGGAAGGTACGAGTGTGAGGCGACAGCTTCCTCAAGCGCACTGCTCTGACGCGCTCAGAGGTCAACCATTTATGCTTGGAAGCTGACGCCTTGGGCTGGTACCTTCTGCCCCAGTACCACGCAAACTTGTCCCAAAGACGGTGCATTAACTAACGCTTCAAGATTATTCACAAAACATCGACCAATACAGCGGAACAGATGGTAAAGGCGTTAAGCACGATATCAATTGCGGAACAAGTATATTTAGAGACAGTGAGTGATTTTCTGCGAATCTATACCTAGTCTATATCTGCTAGCTTCTACCTCAAGTGAAGTGCGTACGAACAACAAATAGAAGAACCCTCACCTTCTTTTTAAGTCTCCCACTGAGTAAACAGCACAATTCTTCACTGTGTTTACAGCGACAGCGGAATATAATTAATACATCTGCGCTGAAGCTGACCTAATTACCAATAGTGGACGCTTATTTGAGTCTGCCTCTTTATTGTCGGCATCCAATATTTCTCGTAACCGTAGTTCACTTCTTTATATCTGACACTTCTTGTAATGGTCAAGCTACCAGAGAGAAGATTAGACATCAGAGCTGCCCTAGTGAGTGCTGTGCGGCCCGCCAAGCAAAGTTGTGCTTTTGGTTTTATGACGCTTATCGCCCAAAATCTGTTCAGACTAAGAAGGACGCCGTGGTAGAGGGGCGCGGATAGTTTCGACCACCTGGGATTCTTTGACATGCATTGACATCAGAGAGTAAGCCGGCCTGAAGCATTTAGCCTGCATCTAAGTGCGAAAGCTGCGGCCGGGATGGAATCCACGTCTTTGTTCTCAGCAGCCGAGCATCAAAACCACTCAGCCACCACGGAGATTCCTAAGCGAAGTTCTACACAGCTCTTGGAGTCGTCAGTTTCATTATAAATAGCACTATTTGAGGAGGCCGGTACAGTTCAAAACATTGAAGCCCCTTTTTGATGTAACTTGTGGGTGGGTATTTTTGTGTCCTGTGCCGAAACGTGAGTGGTAGCAGCTTTGGGCAGAATTGCAAATCAGGCTACAGTTTTCTTTGCCTTGAATGCAAGACTTTTGTAGCTTTATCTAACTGATGACTGGTTAAACCAGGGGCTTTTTCCGTTTCCTGGTTGGCTTTGCTTCATGTACTTTTATTTTATTTGTTTATTTATTTATATTACCCTCAGGGCAAAGCATTACAGAGGGGAGTGGGAAGTACATAACACTGAACATACAAACAACAGCAGAGAACAATAAATTATCACAACATAGATAAGTTAGAATAAGTGATCAACAGAATATATTATTCAATAGAAGCGGTAACAGCAGACCTAAACAATACAGGGTCAGGAATTGTGGCAACTGAGGAAGGAAGGTGGTTCCAGTCATATGACGTGCGAGGAATAAAAGGATTCGAGAATGTTTCAGTTTTGCATATAGAAATGCCTGCCTTATGTATGTGATCTGTGCGGCATGAAATATATGAAGCGGGAAGAAGTAACACGTAGCGAATAGACTCATGATGAAATATTTTGTGAAAAAGGCACAGGCGCGTAATTTTGCATCGTGATGCAAGTGAAGATAGGCCTAGGGTAGTTTTCAAAGCGGTTACGCTTGATGTACGCCGAAGGTCAGAGAGAACAAACCGCGCTGATTTGTGTTGTACCATCTCCAGTAGGTCGCTCAAACTCTTAACACCAGGGTCCCAGATTGATGAAGCATATTCTAGTTGTGAACGTACGAGTGTCGTATAGAGTAGAAGTTTGATGTTAGTTGGTGCTGCTTGAAAGTTACGTCTCAGATATCCGAGCATGCGATTAGCTTTGTTAGTGATGTGCTCAATGTGCGCATGCCAGCTAAGGTCAGGCGTAATATGAATTTCTTTACGGATAGCGACTTTACGCCGGGACAACAAGTATATGGTCAAATCGGGGTGCCCTGAAATCTTTTGACAAATTTCTGCGTAAACCTACTTAGGTGCGCCTTCTTTGATGCTTTCTTCTAAGATGTGCACTTAAACACAACTTCTCTAGTTTTAAGACCTAGAACTGCTCGGAAGGTCGGCACTCACATTACTCTCGGGGGTGAACCTCAAGGTGCGAAACGTTGCGCTTCACTCTTTGTTCTGGTCGTCGTACCGTGTCGCCCTGTTTTTTAAGGCAACACCTGCTCTAACATGATGACGTCACACAAACTACATGGTTTGAAGCTTTGCTGGAAAATAATGTATTTGATTTGGGCACTCCTTAGGTTTCGCGTGTGCAGGTCTTTGTGTTATGGTGCGATAAAATAACATTCAGTTTTCAACTGCAAGGAGCATTACCAAAATTTAGTTTTTATTTTCATTGCAGGCAAATCTAAGCGCAAGGAGGTATGTAGCCTGAAGCCGAACACTGGTAAATGCAAGGCCGCTATTCCATTATGGTACTACGACCCCGAATTGGACGAATGCCGTGGCCTCATTTACGGTGGCTGCAAAGGAAACGCCAATCGGTTTGAAACTTGTCTCAAGTGCATGAAACGATGCAGCGGTAAGTTTCTCTTTTCAGCTTGACTATGGGTATTATGTGGAAATGCAAGGTGTGTGGTACTTCATACAATACTTGTGAATTTGATTTGTATACATGAGTACCTTGAGTATTTATAGGCGGCGTATGCAAAAGAAAATCACTACAAAGGTTTCTAAGCTTTCCGTGCGCCAAGTGCTATTCGAAACTAGATTTATTCAATCCAGTCCAAAATGCTTATACAGTTCACAGCAACGAAGCTCATGCAGTGGTAACTGTTATTCGAACAGGCCTACGAGAGCACACGCTCATCGCGACGGCACAATATTTTTACATTTGTTCCCGACAGTGAATAGGAGAGGTACCCAGATAGCTTAAAATTCGATACCCGTGAAGACATTTGCGAAGGAGATGTCACAGTGAAAGTAAATGTGGACAGCAGTCCTGCGGCTAACCGGCACAGTTCTGTTATAAAGGTAGCTAATACCTGGGTATTTAGGCGCCAGTGTCCAGCTGCCGACGCGGTTTAATTTAGGGAAGCGTCCTCGGCGAATGAGAAGCGACTTCTAGAAACGAATGGGGCAGCAAAAAGGATGCCGTCTTAATTTTTGGCGACTGATGAAAGGCTATTAGCACTACTTCCCCTCTAAAGGTTCGCCATAGGCGAACCTTTTCTGGTATGTTAAGCACGCTGATAGATATTCCGCTCGTTTCACGAAGCGCGAAAAAGAAGGCAGCGGTAATAAAGAATTCTGACTGCCTGCTTCAAAATATATGCGGTTTGCCACCGGGTGTGGTCTGCAGACATTGAATGTGCGGATGGGCACGTGGAAAGTAGGTGACTTTCCTAGTGCTGCTGCCGGACAGCTGGAAATTACTTCGAAAACACGCCCGTCATAGTCATTGTCTCGTGAGCGCACGACAAAGCAGCTGCGCTGCTTGCACTGATGCTCGTCGTCAGAAGACGTGGGGAGACGTGGCGAGAGGCCGGCTCTTTGCAAGATTAATTATATATTTGGCTGCATGGAAATCCGCCATTAGCGGTTCCACGTCAGCAAAGACCACACTCTGCTGGCTGCACAACACTTCCTCGAGTTTTTACGCTGGGGTCGCGCTTCGGTGATTTTATGTCATAGAGGTTATGTAAGGCGAAATTGGCGTTACCGAAATGTTAAACGTCTTGAAAATTTTTCATGGCGACAGTTCACCAAAAATGACACCTAGAGTGAGTGCACGTCAGTTGACGCCGTTCTAGGAATTCGAAAAGACAAACAAGGGGTGCGTTTAGCGAATAAAAACTAAGAAAGTGCGGTAACTCGGAGCTTGTGCTGAAATTCTATGTGAACAACGCGGCGCATTACTTGATGGCAATTAGAACGGCTCAGAATGAAGGCTTATGCGCTATTAAGAACTGGCGGGGAAATTTAAAGAATATAGGAAAAAATCTAAGACCAGCTGCTCATAGATTTTCTTTTCATGCACGTCGGAGTTCCCTCGGAAGTTATTGGGGAGAAAGAAACAGCTATGATTCTGCAAAAACTCTTAGTGAGACCTGCACACAAATTCTCCCGTAGCAGTGTCGCTCTTTTACTTTATAAGTTAGTATTAAGGAAAAAAATGAAAAACCCGTCTTCGGAAGAATGTTCGCAGCGAATTATCATTCCTGCAATGTTGTTTATGGTTAAATATGCAATTAATAGACGCAACACTTCACTATTTACAGAGTGTCCAAAAAAAAACATACCCTGTCCTAACTCTACTCGCGTTTGAAATGTCCAAAAGCTGCTTACGTTCACGAGTAGTATGCAATTGAATCTATGGATATTTTGATGGTACCTGCGAAGAGTGGCCAGAGACGTTACTCTCGGTGGCTTTTTCCTTGAACTAAGCTGGCAATGATGAAATTAATTATTTCTCCTAATGGCGCCATCAAAAATTGTAGTTATAAGTGGCCACAAGAAGCCCCTATTGCTACGTTGATTAGCCCGAGTATGACTGAGCCATAAAAATTACTCGTATTTTTTTTAAGCTTTCACATCGCATTGACTGGGCAGGTAAGCTACGCGTCTTAGGCGAGGTGATGGGCGGCCAGTCTAGTTGTTCCATATCAACTCTATTGACAAAATCGCAATAAATATACGTGGCGGAACAAAAACAATGATAAGCAAAGCATAGCGTGCTATTTATTTTGATTGGAAAGAAGGCAGGCTGCGAAATCTGCTGCGAACTTTTACACTTTTTCTTCGATTCTTCGGCACCGACTGCAGATAGAACAAGATAACCCGGGGTCGAATTTCTAAGGCATTCCATACTTTTAAATAGAATAATAACTCATGTACTATCCCTGTCACACTTGAACCACCAAGACCTCTACAATCCAGGTTCCTATGCCCAAAGGTACACAGTGCGCAGTTACACAACGCAAAAGTCGCGCCTTGCAACAAAAGACCTTGGGGACCAAGGCTCTCTTTCGAGGCCTTTGAAACCCAAAAGGGAGACATTG
This sequence comes from Amblyomma americanum, assembly GCF_052857255.1. Classification (NCBI taxonomy): domain Eukaryota; kingdom Metazoa; phylum Arthropoda; class Arachnida; order Ixodida; family Ixodidae; genus Amblyomma; species Amblyomma americanum. The sequence continues at coordinate 142,970,155 of NC_135501.1, read as the reverse complement.
CAAGAACTTGCTAACACAGACCTATTCAAAGTAGAAAACGAAAAGCATGGAAGGGAATACCTGAGCCTCTAACAGTGCTTGAATATACCTTATGAATAAAAAATGTAGGGCTAATTTTACTTCTCTAAAGGAGTTTTGGCTCAGATCTCGATAGAAAAAATGTAGCAGCCGCACCGAGTTCACATGGTGGTCGAAAAAAGAAAAAAAAAACAAAGCCTGCTTGCTGATGAGAGAAGCTGTCGCAAGTTCTGTAATGAATATAGTAGGAGGCAGTACATTTTAAAGTGGAACGAATGAGGCAAATACTACATTTTAACAGTCATTTCCTACACACTATGCACAAAAACCCTTGATAAATGTGAATGACTGTCTCATCTTGGCGGCTGCGCCTTGTATCTGCTTCACTCTATCTTTGACGTTTCGCCCCTTTCGTGCAAAGAGACGGCATTGCCGGAAATATCTTCGAGGAGTGCCGTGTGACAGGGGTATATGTGGCTTGAGGAATCTGTATTAGTTTAGTGGCCAATGTTAAAAGCAGCGGCCTATTACGCACACCCGTTACGCTGCAGTGGTGAGTATGCAGCTGAACAGAGCGCCTCAAAAGACAGTGATTGCCTCAATATTTTTTGATGCTTACAGTGTTTACTCCAAATAAATTCTTTAAATATAGGTCGTGCTTCGACAACTGCTTAGGTGGCCTTCGTGTTGGGAGCCTGCATGGCGTGACGCGCTAATTTTTCTGATTGTCAGATATAAATTCTCTTCTTCCAAAATATATTCCTGCCCATATAGTTGCAGGAATTATGTATTCTTATAATGGTATGTTTTATTTTTTTTCAAAGGAAATAACAACGCAAGAAAAATATGCAAGAAGCAAACTAAGAAATTTCTCGAAAAAAACAACCTGGGATCAAACCAGCATCAGAAAAAACCGTCGTGGCCCCAGCTGTCACTAAGGATTCCATTAATAGGGAAATGAGGATGTTTATACGAAGCGTGGTGTCAAGGAAAAAAAATTACGTCTGTGGAGGGAAAATAAAGCGTCCGAATCTTGCTCACCATTTTGACTTGCATCAGAAAATATAATTGACATCAACACGAAAAAAGCAAGCTCTGTTTATTTCTATGGCATTTTTACGAAATACCTACCCTTCATATCAAATTACAGCTTTAGTCATTTGCAGCACTCGCCTTCACTATGTTGCCAAGTAGCTACACTGGAGAGTCATAGAGTGAACGTATACTGAATAGCATTAGTGCTGACAGCTACCTCGTCGAATCTGCATGCATGATATTATACGTAATTGTTTGGCGAATGCTCTCAACACTCTATTTTTGATTGAAAGAGGAGAGAGCTACCACGAAATACTGCGATGCTTTGAATAAGGTGGCCAGAATAGCATTAGGCGTATGAGTTTTCGTGTGCCCGTAGTAGCTTCGTCCTTTCATTAGCAATTAAAAATAGCCTCAAGAATGCATTTTGATGCTGAGCACTTTTCGTTGCATGTACTGCTGAGATAGAGGAATGTTCGGGTTTGTAGAACTTACCTATCAGCGCGTTGTCCCGGCACTTAGAAACAAAGATTTTGACCATCAATAAAAGTTCTTTCAGTTTGAAAATGATGACATCTTGTACTATTTCCTTACTTCTTTCGTCGGCACAATGCTTCTGTTTGATCTGTCAATTTAATCCGGCGACTTGCACAGAAAAAAAAAGAAAAATAAAGTGACACACACGTTTAGTAAAAAGTGAACTTTTTATTTCACATAATACAATGGCTCAATCTTCATTTGTATTGGGCTACCGCAGGTCCTGCTTTCTGATATTTTAAGGTATTGGTTGTTCTCTTTGTTTTTCACTAATCTGTGATTTCATTGTTAATTTGCTCAGCTATATTGAAGGGGGCACTTAATCTCCGCCTTAAGGGCATGGAGATTTAGAGTAGTGGGTAAATTCCCATATATGCAGAATTGGTCACTCTCTTCTTTAAATTCATGGATCGCTCAGAGTCCTCATACCACTTCTGGCTCAGTGGGTAACAGGCAAGCGATGTGCCACTGCCCTGCGGTGACAGGTGCTTCCACCGGTGAGCCTTGTGCGACCCAGGTGGCTCTTCCCGAGCGACCAACCATTAATTTACCTGCCACCTGCATGTCTTGATGAGACCGCAAGACCACCTGAGCCACCTGACCTAGGTGCCCGCCTCCCTCCTAGGTTGTTCTGAGGGGATTTTTCGTTAATTTTTCTCACACGGTCAACGACGCCGACAGTGCCGTCAGCAATGCCGATTTCCTGGAACACGAGCTCCTTAACGCAGTCGCGGTGAAATTTAAACTAGTCAGGAAAAGGTGACAATATACTTTTTTGCTGCAATAATAAAACTATCAACGGTTTATCAAGAGGTAGAGGGAACACATTAATTCAATTTAATGAACATTCTCATTCGTAGAGAAATTGAATATAATAAAGATAAGGTGAAAAAAATTCCATGGCAGCGCGTTCTAGCATCGGAAGCCATTTAACACAGAGAGTATGCATGCTACATAATCGCATGAAAAGTGAAGTTATGATAGAGTTCGGTTTATCTGCAGCAAGGGCGAAGTAGCTCATTTTTCTACCAGACCTGGGCTCCGTTTCTTTTTTTCGCACCTGTTTCTTATTTGTGGGTAAGTTACCTTTCTGTAGTGAATCTTTGAATCTGTCTTGTTGAAGGTCGTAACAAGAAATAACAATTCAGAATAGTTTAGTGTCACTGTGGGCTGGGTAAAATAACGTTCGTTTTTTTTTTTACTATGCATCTGCATTTGAAGACTTCTAACAAAATACTCTACACGAAGGGACCACCATGCATGCAATATCTCACACCTTCAACATTAGAATTCTTTGACAATGTTGTTTTGCAGACCGTAATGTGGTTTCTACCTAACAAAAATAATACACATTTCATTTCGCGGAAAATAAAGGCTAGCTATACTGGCAGTAGACTGGTCGGGACCACAAAAGTCGCATTCCATTGAATGGCGGTGCAAGTTGCTTAGAATACCATAAATAAGGCTGTAGTGCACTGACGGCGGCTTGTGCGTGAATAATTGTGACGATTTTATTTAGTTGTTGCCAAAATGCACTGGCATTGCTCGTCGCTATTGCCCTTGATGTGGCCTAAGTTCGAAGGTGGAGTACTGTGGAGGCCAGTTTTCACCAAAATAATCCTTCCCAAATCACACAACGCATCCCCTTTTTTGATTGCTTGCGTCCGCGAGCCGTTGCAAAACATTTGTAAAGACTTAAGCTCCGTAAATATTCCATTTAGCATATTTATTACATCTAGCTACCTCTGAATGGCAGAGTTGTATCCGATATTAAAAATAATTTGAGAGCACCTATTGCGGCAATTCTTCCTGGAGGCTTGACCATGGCTGCAGACGTACAATTAGCACTAAGCAGGAAACACAATTTCCTACTAGCAAGGTAGCGGCATAGCTGGATCTGTTTTCGCGAAGACATCCTCGCTGTTTTTTTTTTGTTGCATTGGCATGACGAAGCAGCTCTTCTTTGTACCCTGGCTCCTTCAGTGAGTCAGTGTGGTGACCAGACACGCGTCCGTCATGTTCTGTAGGTACTTTGCTGCAAAAGAGTCCGCCAATAGCGCGCTGTGTCAACGAGGCTTATGTCCAAAACATTTTGGGACAACGACTTTGAATATTGAAAAATTGTAAGGTAACATTCTACAAATAATAAAGGCAATTGTCTATTATTCCGAAGTGTAGCAAACTATTTCTTGATAACTTTTTCCGTCGCTCAAAAATGGAGCAGTTATGGCTGCCATAGAAAACGAACTGGGAACGCTTTTGACTATATCAAAAACGTTAGTACCAAAAAAATGAAAGCCTATCGAAGAGAGATCTATGGATATATTGATTTTATAGTCAAATCTTATATGAAAAAAAATTAGTTGTTGAACTCTTGTCTGTTCAGAAATGCTTTTGTCTATTGCTGTTAGTTATGATAGTGGCGAGCGCCGAAAATTGAAGCCGGCCGCACTGATGCTTCGTAAACTTTGCCCCGGTGGCGAACATATCTCATTGTGTGATAGCGTTATAGAGGGCGCAGCTGAACCTAGAGGAAGCTGCAAAATGGCTCGAATATCTTGCTGTGGCAAAGTCATTCGTCAGCGTTGCCAACAAGATTGAGGCTGCGCTTACCAACGCACTTATAGGATCGGGACAGGATAAATCAGACATCTGTTCATAGAAGCGAAAGTCAGCAGATTGTGCGACAAATCGGAGGTTATTCTGAATTCTCATTGAACAATGCGGCCCATTACTGGATGCCAAATAGAACGGCTCAGAATGGTGGCTTATGCGCACTTATGAAGGGGTGAAAAAATTTAAAGCATTCGCAATTTCATTAGATATCACTTATCTTTCGCAGTTATACTTAAATTACAGGAGGGAAACAAAAAAACATGTGGTCCTGCCGAGACAAAGAGCGAGATCCTAATGCAGACCCTTGATAGAAACGTAGCTCTGGCGGCAGTCTGAAGCTCTTTTAAGACTATACTTTGGAAGAATTTCAATATCCTTTCATCATTAGTAATCGTGAACTCTTCACATAAATTGAATTAAATAGGCATGTCACTCGCCCCTCGGTGGGCAGTATTCCCGTTCTGTATATATGAAAAGCTACTTTCTATTTCGAGGACCAGGCAATTTAATCATTATACAATAATATCACACCTGTAACATGCGGTCACAGCAGCCAAACATCGCGCCGCAGCCAATACTGCTTGCCTTGGTGGTGGTGGCATCGTGTGCTGGCGGCCAGCCTTCGTCAGACAATGGAGGTGCTTCCTAAGGAAATGCTTGCTCGCTGGAATAAAAACGCAAACGCAGGCACGCATATTGAGAGATGTAGAGACAGCAGAGAATTCTTGCCTTGCCCGTAAGCTAATGTAGGATTTGATCTCAGACGAGATATGGGCTAACTGCTGGCTGAGTACCTTGGTTCGGCTGGTGCGAGGCTGTAGAGCAGCCAAATGTGCTTTAGGCAATCTAGGAAGCACCATACAAGTGACGTTAGTTCGAAGGTCCCCACAACATTTACGGTGCTGGTAAAAGACTTAAAAGGGTTGAGACATCAAATTTTGAGGCTATAATAAGCTTGTTATGGGCTTGCTTTGAATGTGAGGTCACCTACGGCGAAGAATTGGATGCAACAAACGCTTAAAATACATTTTAATTCAGTTCTAAAGAGTCCCTAAATGCTCTTTTTCACGATGGAGACCCATCGCTAGCGCTTTGGTTGGTGGCGTATAACTGTGGAACGATATCAGTGAATAGTAGTGACATCAGAGCATAGTAACGTCACGTACTACCATGAGCGACCACGTGCGACGTCGGCGAGGCGCTGCGTCGGCGACTTAGCTGTCGGTGTGCTGATCGGCAATATGCCGTGGCTGACGCACCAGCCGGCACCTTATATTGGCGGCTGAGCGAAACTTTCACGTCGATTGGAGGTTATCTGGGTTTTGATTATGTAGTGGTCGCTTCCCAAATTTTACATCAGGCTTTCCCATTGCGCCGGTCCCGAGCCCTTAATGAAAGTGAGATCTGGTCATGTGTCGGTACTGACGCTGTTGCCTATTTTGTTGCCTATTCTGTTATTGACGCTATTTGTTATTAACGCCCAATTAACCTGCCGGCAGCAACTGCAAGGCTAATCCCACCGGTAGTTTACAACCACTCAACTCAACTCAACTCAACTCAAGCGGCAACTAGGCACAGCTAAAATCACAGATTGGAATGCCTTTAGAGACGCGTGCGACGGACACCTCATCGAGGGAGGGATCCAGTCTATTGAAGAATGGGGAAACATACTCAAGCAAAGGCAAGGCGGGTACACCAAAGAGGTCAAAAGAACGACGTAAACACCTGAAGTAGACGCCAAGCTTCTCAGGCTATGGGATGACAGACGCGGCTTAACCAAGAGGTGGAAGAAACAGAAACACAACAGCAAGCTTAAACTTAAAATAGCGGAAATAACAGCTAAGGCAGAGGAGTACGCGGCGCACCTAGCGAGAGTAAACTGGCAGCAGTTTAATAGCTCCCTCAACGGTACACTGAGCACGGCAAGGACGTGGCATATTCTAAAGGCGCTCATTGACCAGACCAAAGCCAAGTGAGAGAATAACAAAGCGAACTACCGGCTGGTTCACCAGTTCGAAGGGACCGACGAGGAACTCCTGGACAAAGTACGCGTCAAATGCTTCGGAGACACGAACCCGACGGCGTACGCGGGAAGCCACCGGTGAGCAGAAAACACAGACCTAGACAGACCCATCACGCGGAAAGAAGTTTATGCATCAGAAGCACAACTAGAAATGCAGCAGCTGGTGCGAACAAAATAGACAACGCACTCATCCGCAGCCTCAGTGACCTGCGAGTTGCAGAACTAACCGACTTCCTCAATAAACATTGGGTAGCGGAGACCGTCCCCGAGGAGTGGAAACATGCAGAGGTAGTCATGATACGAAAACCGGGCAAAAAATTACAAATCGAAAACCTCAGACTCATCTCCCTCACATCATGTCTCGGCAAGCTGTACGAGAGGGTGGTTAAGATCTAGCTACAACAATACAGGGAGGACCACGAACTGTACCCCCACAGCATCTTCGGGCTCCGAGCCAAGCTGTCTACTCAAGACGCGCTCTTACGGATTAAAGAAGAAGTCCTAAGTAACATTCCAAGGAGTGGAGAAAACGTGATAATGGCACTAGATATCAAAGAAGCTTTCGACAATGTGAGCCACGAAGCCATCCTAGTGGGTCTAGACAACCTAAACTGCGGCAGGAAGGTCTTCGGTTACATCAAAGCTTTCCTCTCTAACAGGACAGCCACGATAAGGCTAGGAGAGCTCCGTTCGGAGAAGTTCTGCACCCCTAACAAAGGAACCCCCCAAGGATCAGTCATCTCGCTGACGCTGTTCGATATAGCAATGATTGGCCTAGCGAAACAGCTCAGGGAACTCGAGGGTATATAACATGCCATGTATGCCGACGACATTACAATTTGGACAAACACGTGCTCACTAAAAGAGAAAGAAAGAATACAGGAAGCCGCGACCTTCGTAGAAAACTACGTGAGGGCAAGAGGGCTAGCCTGCTCCACCGAGAAATCTAAGCTGCTCAGAGTATGGAGAGGAAAACAGAACCGCACAGTCCCAACTAAAGACGAGCTCAATCTCTACGTCTACCTAGAATGGAAGCCGATTCCGGAGAAGACACTTATAAGAATACTGGACAAAGTGGACAAAGTCAAACCAGCGCTGCTCGCATACCATAGCCCTCCTCAAGAAATCAACACTATAAGTCGCTCGCATGATTACGCGCATCTCCCACAGACGATCGGGCATGCCGGAAGAAGATACTATAAAGCTGGTCAGGACCCAAGTGATCAGCCGGGTAGCATACAGCTTCCCGTACTACAACCCAATCAAGAGTGAGGTCCAGCAAATCGACGCGATAATCCGAAGAGCATACAAGACCGCACTCCACCTACCCCAATGCACATCTACAGAGAACCTCCTACCACTAGGACTTCATAACACTTTTGAAGAGCTCAGAGAAGCGCAAAACATCACCCAACTGCAAAGACTACAACAGACCCCGACTGGCAGGGAGCTACTGCACAAGCTAGGATCCAGCGAACAAATTAAAGAAATACAAATAACCGCGAATATCCCGGACAAAATACGACGCGACATCAGGGTGGCCCCGATTCCTAAAAACATGGATCCCCATCCACATGAGGAACGCAGAAATGTGAGAGACGACTACATGCAAAAATCTCTAGCCCCTCAGGGCACAATGGTGTACGTGGACGCAGCCACATACCCTACGAAAACCGGGCAAGCCAACTCCAATGTGGTAGCGGTGGTGATAAACTCGAACACACAAGAAATTTTTAGCGCATCGCTGCGAGACTGCGCGATAACCGAGGCTAAAGAAGCGGCCGTCGCTCTAGCGGCAGCGGAGGGCTTCCGGACTAAGCGGTCCCTAACCATTCTCACCGACTCTCAAGAAGCATGCCGAAACTACACATTGGGCAGAATAGGACACAGAGCGCTCCGCATAATCCGCTCTGGACGTCACCACACAAGAAGCACACAAAAAGAAAACCCAGTTAAACACACGATAGTGTGGGCGCCAGGACACGTGGACGAGGAAGGCAACCGAGAAGTCGACAAGGTAGTTCGAGGATACACTACATGCCGAGCCCCCTACGATATCGGTCTCGAGGATGCCGAGCCAGTCCCTAGAGAGTACTCGGCTATAATAAACCACTACAGGGGCAGCAGGAAGCGGAATCCCCCACCGCACAAATCTCTCACCAGAGAAGACTCCGTAGCTTGGAGGCTGCTACAAACGGCCGCATACCCGACCTTGAACACACTCAATAAGATTCAATAAGATTCACCAAGAGCGCACTTGAGAATACGGTGTAAGATATGTACCTGAGGATATAGCACACAAAACTCACTGGGGGCCAAGGGCTACACGAAGGGCTTTTCTCGCAGTTGCAAACCGAGACTTTCATGGCAGCATCTTTGCGCCGAGCAGTGAAACTTCATCTGCACAAAAAGTATTTAAATATGTGAATTATCTCATTGCTATGGGAACTTTATGCCAACGAGTAGCAATTGTTTTTTCGCGTTTTCCATGCTGGCCACTTGCAACGCAACAGCGCGAAACTACGCCATACGCTTGCGGTAAGCGCTTTTTCTTAAAGCGTGCACAATACCGGCCACGCACAGTGAAGAAGACGCTAAAGGGCATCAAGCGCTTGAGTGAAAGATCGGGTGAACAAAGGAAACAGCGAAAGGATTTCAGGCGTCAGTTACTGCCTTCTGTTTAAGTCGGCGGTTCTTACCCGTGTAACATGCTCAGATAACGCGCGAAAATGAACTGCATAACGATGAGTAATTCTGCAGCACCTAGTTGAACTATGGTGCTTTATCTTCCACCACGCAGACCACTGTGCCCCCATCTGTATAATCCATATCGTGTATGAGACCCAGCTTTAAGCGCTGGGCACTACTTGTAAACAAAACGTAGCATGCCGGGTGGCATTCCGTTTGTAGACTACTGTTTGCGCTGAAGGTTGTTGGTGTTCAGTGGGTTTAGAAATTGAATGCGACAGCGTTAAGGGCACCGTGTCGCAGAAAAGTCGGCGTCGTCGGCGGCGTTGGCCGTCAGCGAAAAATCCCTTCTCTCTCTCCTCCTCCTCGCTATGTACGCAGCTGCCCCAACAGATAGCGCGCTACGGCAGCGCCTCCCGCTAGTCTCGTTCGAGCGCAGTGGGGCCTTGCGGGGACACAGGAATAACGCGGTGAGCGGCGAACAACGCAGCGCACATCCAAAGCACGTTCACCACGAAGCTTGCGGCTTGCTGCCCGTTCGTTCGGTGCGGAAGCTATGCTGCCGTTCGTGGCATCGGGTTTGTCGAGAACGATGTGCCGACGAAATACGACTGCAACTTGAGTCCCGCGCGTTTCGGCAAGGCGCCTGGCAGCGCTTCTACCTGGTTTGCCCCTCCGCCCGTCCGTTTCACCGTACGTAGCAGAGCGATTTGTCTAACGGGCAAGGCGTCGCGCCGAACGGGCGATGGCGTTCCGTAGACTCCCAGGAAATGGTGCAACATGCTGTCGCATACCACTCTTAAATGCGAAGCTTAAGCGTCCTCCAATTTTTTCATTAGGAGGCGCTTCTACGCATTTGCGTTCGTGTTTAAACATCTCCTATTGCCTGCATCGAGCTAAGCGTGGTACCGCTCTCGCTGAAGCTTTCAACGCGCTGCGCTGCTGCCTTAAGCCGTGTACAGAATAGACCCACTTCGCAGGAAAGTATGTAGCTTCTGGCGAGTGTAAAGAGTTCCCCAAATATGCCGATGCTTGATGCTCTAAATACGCAGCTCAGAGAAGCAAGAACGGCCAGGTTCATTGAGGTCAGATCCCTTCAAGAGCACAGTGTAACGGTTCATGAAAACTCGACAAAAATTACTAGATGGCACTGGTTTCCGCTATAAGGAGGCAAGCCGGTCAGAGCAAGAGGGCAAAAAAAAGGGGATGGGAAATTTAAATTTCTTTGTGCACCTAGAGCAGAATAATACGTTTCCAGGTGTCGGATAATCGTTCATAATGAAAAAATGAAGCATTCTGCAAGCTCAAGCAAGCGTAACGAAAAGACATGCAAATAAGTAAATATCTGTAAAATCAGCTGGTAAAAGAACGGCTCAATACGTGGCCAGTCAGTTGACCTAGAAAATAATGAAACCCAAGTATGAAGTGTGAACTGCTGTTATAATTTGGCCTGAGAATCGTGTGCGTTGCATGAGGAAAGCCAATACGTCGTTGGGGAAATCCAACAGAAGCCAAGGATCGGTTCCAGCGCAGCCTATGTAAAATAAATAGCCGCCTTCATTTTAATAACATATTTTTATCTTAGTGCCGTTCCTCTTAAAAATGTCTCACTTTACCGACCAGGGATACCATTAGCCTCTAGGATGAATTTTCTCAACTGTATTCCAAGAACGGGCACTTTTCTGCATAAGCATAAAAAACTACGTAGGCGACCTGCGACATGGACTGTTTTTGATGGATGCCTTCGTGGAATCGAGCTGAGTTGTTTAGTAGATGCGTCTGTGTACTGAAACCTTATGCCGATAGATTTTATTTTTATATTGACAGACTATGCATCGGAGATGATATATAACTGCAAAGTTCGGAGGGATAACACGAATAAAAAACCGGTAGTTGGCCTGTAATGATGTCGTATAAGGCACTGTTCCTAGCCGTTTTCTCCAGCCAGCTTGCTGGATTATTGCATTCAACGGCTGATGAGGAAGGCAGGTACGAGTATTACGATTACGACAGCAGCAGCGACGGAATTATTACGCCAGCATCCACAAAGCCCGCTAAACCAAAAGACAGCGAAGAAGATGCTGTCTACTCCATTGAAAAGGTAAGGATTAGCTTTTCACAGCAAAACGTGGTGTCTGAAGCCAGAAGCTGCCCCAGATATTCCATTTACCCTGCTTCCAGCCTGGTAATTTCCGCCACGTATGAAAGGAATACAGTATGGGAGAGAATAAGTGGTAAGATTTTAACATAGCTAAACCCAGTAGATGGGCGAAAGCATGTGTTTAGGCTGGTTGGCTAAAGCACTAGTTAAAAATGCTTGGAAGTTGCTCAAGACGATGATGCTTAATGCACAGGGCGAGAGTGTGTTGCAGTTTAACGCAGGGCGTGATCGACTGTTGCGATAGCCTAGTGCTCTCGTGCAGTGGCCAGCGAAGCTAATCTGTTCAGGCCGCCGTGGGTCCGAAGCCCAGTCACGGCAATATTTATTTTATTTGTGCATGGGCTACGTTTGGCAATGGTAACCCTTAAGGTCACCCTCCCATTGGTTACTGCTGATGCGGCGCTTCTCCGACCTTACCCGAGCTTCCTCCTTTTGGCTGCAGTTTGCAAGATGCTCCTCCGAACTATTAAGAGCTTACCTGAGTTTCTCCGAGCTTCACACAAGATTCTTAGTTTGGACCATGTTAAATGCAGCTTTCGCATTACTATATGTACGAGCCCAGAGAATTGGACATCAAAAAAAGATATACCGGGTGTTTCAGCGAACATTTTCAAACATCACTAATCATATGAAGTTCGAAAAAGCACTGAAATATTTTCGGGAGCAAACTGCTAGCTGCGGCGGTCTACACACACTATACGAATTGTGCAAAGTAGTGATATATTTAACTAAAAGTCAGCATTTAAGCATTACGTGTGCAGTATGGTAACGGTTAGTGCCAATGTGCTATACAAAGACGCGAACAAGAGGATGTGTAACGTGAAACTTAAAAGAAATGTAAACGTAAAATAAAGCTTGTTTCTTACCGGAAGTGAGCTCACAGAGCGCGCAGGAAGATGGTTCAAGCGCGACGACCGCTGACTGTGGCACCTAATTCGAACTGCCCACTCCATTGTAGCATAGCGTACACTTTTATTTGCGTCGTTGCTCAAAAATACAGGCCACTCGCTTTGTGATGACTATCTTTTTCGTTGCAACAAGCAGCAAACCAAATAATGAGCATAACATGGTACAAAAGCGCGAATATTTTGAATAAATCGACGCAGCAACTTCAACACGTCATCAGCAGGCACTCTGTTTCTGTTTTGTGGGGAAAAGGCGCTCGATTTCCTCTCTTCCAGAGCTTTAAAGAGTTGCTTTTTCTTCGCTCAAAAAACCTGTATGGCATTCTCTTGTCAACTGCCCCGAGCTTTCATTTGCCCCTGACCGAAAGATTGTGTTGGTTAAACAGTAATTAGTAAATTTTTCTTATTAGGCTATTGATCAAATTGACTTAAAATTTGCCATGACTAACAAGTTCACGAAAGCAGTTTCTTTCTTTCTGGAACAGTTACTCAAAAATGTTTTAAATTTTTCAGTGAAAAGCCCGTTATAAATATTCTAACGTCTTTAAAGAGCAAATTAGCATAATTCACCTACGTCAGTCAGGCGCAAGGTATTCCTAACCATCAATCGAAATGCCGTAAAAAAAAAAAAAAAACTATGTTAGGGGGTAAACTGGGGGAAACCTAAAGCCCCTATGTACGGCGCGCATATCTTACAAAAAAAAATATCGATAGATTGGGAACCTTAGCTTTCAAGTAGGCATAGCGCTGCGTTGTCCTAATTAACATAAATAAGATTATAAACACTTAAAAAAGGGCATGTGCTGGACATTTGATAGAAATGTAGGAAAGGTGTCATGCGTGGGCATACGTCCTCTTTGTTGTTCTCTGAGCTTCTGCCACAAGTATTCATGACGCGAAAAGAAACAAAAAACGAAGCGGTCACCAAAGCTCCATTTTATGACGCGGAAAGGTATGACGCGTTACTTTAGAGGTTAATTTCCATATATGCAGAATTTTTTGCTGTCTACTTAATATTCATAGATCCCTGAAAGTCTTCATAACACTTCCGGCGCAGTGATACAGCGGTAAAGCGATGCGCGACTGCGCTGCGATGGCAGGTGTTGCCATCGGCGGGGCTTGTACGAGCGAGGTTTGTCTTCCTGGGCAACCTCTCGCGACCAATCATTAATTTAACTGCCACCTGCCACGATGGGCAGGTTGTGATGACACCTCAAGGTTACATGCCCTAGGTGGTACACTTGCCTCGTAGGTTACTCAACAACGACGTCGACGGTGACGCCATTCTTTCTGTGACACGAGCTCCTAACGCTAGCGCAATAAAATACTGGCATTAATGCTCGTCCGACTAAAAATTACCAATTTACTGACGATATTTTTATAAGTTACGTGGAAGGTGAAGAAACGAATATATCAGAAATTGTGCACTCATAAAGGTACAGATAATAGAATGCTTCATCTGCTACATAGTATACTGCACCAATGCTCAACGGACTTGCGACCGAATGATTTATTTTGATATTAGCAGCTAATTCTACCGATTACGATATTTTGCCGTCCACGGCTGCTTTTTCGGGCACCCAATATATCGACATCTCCGCTATATTGCCATTTTTTGACATTATTCGCTCTAATTATTTCACTAATCATCCTATTGACATCAATTTTTTTGCACATCATCCTCACATCGTCTCCTATTATCACAGCCTTTCGTTTGATACTGCACCTCTTCTGAGAACGTCTTAATCGCTGCGGACCCGTTTTGATGACACGCTTCGATCACACGACCCCGTCGACATAGGCTAGAAATGCTTTCGCATTAATAAATATGTCTGCTGACGCACTTTTCAAAAGTGTGAAGGTTCTGTACTCGTGTTCTTGGCTTGGAGCACTGACTCCAAGTAACTTGCTGAGCGCTAAATTCTTTTGCACTTGCAACATTTTTTGAAATTTCCTAACCTCCGTCAACTGGGGTACGACTTATGAAAGCGTACAGAACGCCATAAGATATTTTGTATATGTGGACTAGTCGCTTTCGTAAGTCGTAGGCCAGTTGCTGGGGGTCAGAAAATGTCATAGGAATGTCGCATGTGCAAAAACATTCGTCGACATAGACTAGAAATGCTTTCGCAATAATAAATATGCCTGCTGACGCACTCATCGAAAGTGTGAAGGTTCTGTACTCGTGTTCCTGGCTTGGGGCACTGACTCCAAGTAACTTGCTGAGCGCTGAATTCTTTTGCACATGCGACATTCTTATGACATTCCCTGAGCCCCAGCAACTGGCCTACAGCTTATGAAAGCAAACAGAACGCCATAAGATATTTAGTATATGTGGACTGGTCGCGCTGATTCGCTGCTTCAAGAAAACAAGTGTCCAGCCGCGAGCGAGAAAGTGAGGGTTGGCGCGGAACCGTGCCGTCTCCTGTGCAGTGCAATCGCATCTCAATGACAGTCAGATGTTTTTCCTTGATTTTTTTGGAAAATAGTTATCACAGGTGGTGCATGAGCGACGCTTTCACTTTAAGAACATTGGAGAAAAGCTTAGTGTGTTTTCATGACCTCTCTGGTACCAACATCACAATAAAACAAAATCACGTGGAAGAGAAAATTTTGCCCTTACTACGCGAATATTTTTAGAGAGTAGCTCTACCCACCGCGATAAAATTTCGGGAAATGCCTCATGTCGTTACTTTGACTTTCATGTCAGCGAAGGTCAAACGGAACATGGCCGGTTTCGCTGCTGTTAGCTATGCGTCTGTCACGCTATCAACCTTGAGTTTGGACTGTGAGTGTTACTTTTGGTTGAGCATGCATGTATGTGGAGTATTTACTGGGCCCAATTAGTGTTAATTAGGTTATTGTGAATAAAACCACACTCTGCACTATAGTATCGAGTTATATGCGGTTGAAAAGCTTAGATCAAGTCCAAATGCACTGTGCTAGTTAGCGCCCCAACTTAGCAAGCGTTACTTAGTTAATTACGATTAATGCGAAACGTTGCGCTATTGCATCCAGTTACATACCGTTGAAAAGCTTAGATTGAGTGAAAATGCGCTGTGATAGCGATCCGAAATAGTAACCATTATTAGGTTATTGCTAGAAAAACCAATAGAAATTGTAGTCAAAGATCTAACGAGCTACTAATTATTGTTAATAGACTTTCACCGTTGAAATTGTTTTTGAATATACAGGCCCAGGAAATCTGCAGAACGCTTCCAGTTTGGTCGGCTCTCAGCACATGACGCGTGGCGCTGAACACTCAAAATTAAGGTGGGGAAATCCCACGTGTCGTACATTCCATTAATATTTTGTGGTCATCGAAAACAGTCAGTGTGGGTGCAGGAAGCATTATGGAGATCACATTTTGCAGCGGAGAGGAAGTTCCGGCCATGACAATCACGATGTTAGCACAGAATCTATTGGACCTGCCAAGATTTCTTAAAATTATGGATTTAAAATGTTTCCACTCAGGTTCGCTCTGCTCAAAATATGCGGTAAACAACAGATTAGACTAGTTGCGGATGTACAGGGAAGCTTGGTACGTGTGGAAACGCGACGGCGTGCAACATATTAGCTCAACGTGAACTGCACCAGAAGTGCAATTTCATTCAAAGGATCAATCTCGGTTTGAATATCACACTAGGCGGTTATTTAACACTGAACAGCAGCATCGTTGCTAGTAGACAAGCCAAAACTAGCGCATGAGACAGCTTCAGTGAAGGGAATGAAGTGTGGAGATTCTATATCTCAGTGTAGAACGGTGCACAGATCTCATAAATAATTTGTTGCTGAAACAGTGCCATTGCACCGTAAGATGCGCGGGATTTTCATGGTTGGTCGGTACATATTGTGGCCTCATAACTAGACGCGTATTCGCGGCACTGACGTGACTGCAATACGATGCATGGTAAATGCGGGAACATAGGTGTAACTGATGGCTTGTTTCAAGTAAAGAACAAATATATGGCTTCGGGACAGTCTAAAGACTTCCGTTACGCCGCATTTTGAGGCAGGGCGTAGGTTTGGTGTAAAAAATATGAAATTTATTCTGATCAAGCAACATGCAGGAGCGCGTAGTTCTCATTAGAGTCCGAGCCTACCTCAAAAGATAATTTTTGCGCAGAATGCATTTTGAAAACAAACATTACTCAGCCTTTGTGAAAGTTTTGATGTCTCATCGTAAATGAGCATGGCTAGGCACAATTCAAGTCATAAAGAACTTTTGTGCGTCACTGCCTCAGCGAATATTAGTAGCACGTGTTGTACACATTTTTGTTTAAGGGCAGTTGCTAAAACCACTTCAGTGGGTTTCTTACTAGCAATGTGATGTCGACATTTTGATTTCAGATGTTGTGCTAAAACTATTTCAATGGTTTTCAGCTAAATGTGACCAAGGCAGAGATGTACATTGATCTCCGGATGTCACATATTTCGCGCTATTTCTACTCTAACTTCGTCTTCAGCCATTAATCTTTGGTTTCTGTGCTTGTCATATTCGTGGCGTCAGACGAAATTTCTTTGAACTACAGTTTACTAGAGATCGAAGCCTGTCCTGTTATACGGGATGCTCATAGCTAATTGCAATCTTCGCGACGTGCGGAGCACTGAAGCTGGTGATCAGTTTTGCCGGGAAGCTTTTGTGGGCTGGCGGAGAAAAGACTGGGCTGCGCGCACATTCCGAGATCGTGCAGGGCAGAGTAGCGATGCTGGCGCAAAAGACACAAGTTCCAGGTGCGACATTAGTGTGTCGTTCTTGTCGGTTTTTCAGCGAGTGGAAGGTGCTGCTGTGTAACCGCCAATATGGGCCAGGGCCAGCTACTATCTTGGTGATTGTGTAATGAGGTGAAACGTATATGCAGTTTTTTCCAGCATTCCGCACCAAGTCTCTAACCATCTCCGAGAAAAGCTCATTTTTTGCTCATAGGCAGGTGCTTGTACACGCTCATTTAGCCGAATGCCCTCGCACAAAGACGGTGTCGAGTATCAGACGGAGTGAAGAAGGAATCCACGCGTTATCTGTGCCGTTTTGGTGTCGGGGCGGTATCATTAGGAATGTTTAATCGTTTAATTTGAGTAGTCAGTGCTGAATACTCGCTTTTGAGTACAATAGGTCCTTACGCTGTTTGCGGCGTGTTCGAATGATCTACCATTTGAGAGATCTGTGAGTTCCTGGATGGTAATTTCGTAAAGATTAGGCACCACGAGTGCCAAACAGTCGTCAGCCTGGAATATCCGCAATTATAAATGTGAAAGTTCAATGTTACTTTTTAATGGTTTACTCATAATCAGATACCCTGATTGGAAGAAGAGCGGTTTAAATCACTGGCCAAAAGAAAGATTTGTACGCACCTGTGACGAGTGGCCTGTCACAATAAGATATATTGTTATGTAGTGGTGACGGCAGTCCGGCAGTCAGGAAGATGGCGAAAATGACTTCTAAGAGAAAATAATGGCCTCACCTGCGACCACAAGGCAGTGAACGACTCGGTGGCAGTGCAGTCATAAGCGTGCTTGGCAGTTGTTGTCGAACTAAATTTCTGCAGTTCTTGGCTGCGCTCAGTTTAAAGCTAGAGAGTAACCTTACTGCAACACTACAAGAACATAGGCCACAGGACAACAATATGGAAAATTGTGGAAGCAGTTGGGTGTGGCTGCGTGCAATCTATATAAGCCTGGTTGCATCTCGCATCGCACAAAAAATGATAAACCAGGATGCCTGCGGCTTTCGCGTGGAAGACCAAACAGTATTACAGATTTGCAGATATATTTATAGTTTGGTTTATGGAGGTTTAACATCCGAAAGCGGCTCAAGTCATGAGGAAGGCCGTAGAGAAGGGCTGCCAAAATTTCGACCAGCTGGGATTCTTTAGCGTGCACTGACATCGCACAGCATTCCGGCCTTTGGAAATTGTCCCCTTCATTGAAATTTGACCGCCGTATCTGGCATCGAACTCGGGTCTTTTGGGCCAGCAGCCGAGCGCCACAACCACTGAGTCACCGCGTCGGCAATATTTATAATGTAGCGCGCGGCTGAAAATTGCGGGAAGCAAACACGAGGTGAAGGTTGAATTGAAGACACCAAGATATATGATAGTCCTATGAAAGAAAGGAAACAAAAGAATGGGCTGAAAGACAGAATGAATGCCAGGCTACGCACGAAAAAGGTTCGTGGAATGCAAGTAGTAATTAATGAAATTCCGATGTCATGCTGTAGGCGACATATTGGACAGTCTGGGAGATGTTCCACCACTATACTATAAGAACACCAGAATGACTGCGGTAAAATTGCCCGTTCCGGAAGTCTAGTGTCGTATTGTAACCCGTGCGAAAGAAAATGTGACCCATGCTTTATAAAGCAGACACTGTAAGACGGGAAAGGGTGAGACTGGAAAGAAAATTTGTCAGACCGCTTTTGATTCCGACAGCAGATGAAGAAAAGATTTGAAGCGATTCGTCAAACACCGTCGCGAAAAGCAAGGCTGCAGTGATCGCACTATATTGGCGAAGGAGCGCGCAATGTGGAACTGCTCGGTGGCATGCAAGACACTGCTTCTTATCATGGTATACTATACTTACGAGAAACCTTTCTTCAAAGAGTAAGAAATATTTCCGGCTTCTATCGCCTGGTGTGTGGCCATCTGAGCATTTCTGTGTTGTATCCTTACCTGCGAGTACATTTCAAGAATGTTTTAGATCGTAGCGTCCTATTTCTTATCAATGTACAGCAGTAGTCTCAATGGCGCCTTCGCTAGGCAGAGCAGTTGCCCGTACACCGTAGTGGTGATGTTACTGGCGCTACCCGTAATCTGTTTTCAAAAACATTCCGCAAAACTGATGGCATCGCTATCTTTATAGACTCTTGCGACACTCTTGAATCTTCATTATTTGACATCATTAGACAGTCACCGCGTTTTCCTTTCCCGACAAAAGCAATGCAGGGCGATTGAAGGCGCCCGAAGGGGAAACTAGGACCGAATAGGAAATAGCGCTGAACCAATCGCTTCTGCAGGCACAGCGCACTAGAACTTATCACATGGTCAAACTGACGCGGCAGGTTGACCATGTGATGTCGTTGACTAGGGCATCTAGTTGTAGGGTAGGAGAAGAAGAACGTAACGAAGGGCTCACTGGGCAAGAAAGGCATTCGAGTAGATATTTTTGCTGGGCCACCTGGCAGATTCTGACATCAGTAGAGCAGCATGAATGAAAGTGGCTGAAAGTGAAATATAGACGGAGCAGGAAAGAGTGATCAACCAAACCCTTCTTGATGTAGATCGTAATGTAACTAGCGCGGCAGGTAGCCCATGTGATGTGGTCGACGAGGGCTGTGAGTTGTACCGTAAGCGGAAGGACACATAACCATAAGCCCAATGTATAAGAAAGGCATTTAAGTAGAACCTTCTGCTGGGCCAGTTGGTCTATATTATATATGTAAAGCGTAGCGAATGAAGGTGCCCGAAGGCGAAACGAGAAGGGACCGACTAGCCCAACTAGGAATTCTATTTGAATACCGTTCTTATGCAGTCGAAGCTTCGTTGTGCGTTTCTTATCCTACGGAACAACAGGAAACCCTCGTCAACAGCAACAAGTGGTCAACCTGCCGCGATAAGCCCATCACGATCTCCCTCAATAAGCGATTAGTTAAGCAATGTTTCCGGTCCCTTCTTCCTTTCGCTTTCGGGCGCCTTCGTTCGCGCTGCTTCACTTATCAGAATGGACCAACTAGCCCAGCAAAAAGTTATACTAGAATACCTCTACCTATGCTTAATTCGGAAGCTCTAGCGCTTTCAATTTTTAAGGTAAGTGCATACAGTGCTACCAAAAACTACGCATTTCTTTGTCTTTTCTCACTTTCATCGCCTATATGTAGGATGTACTGGTCCCCTCTTGTCACCATTTCGCGCACTTTTGCGTGCACTACCAGACACCCTTAGAGTGTGCGGGAGTAGCTGTCTCGGTCACAAAAGAGATGCTCTTGACTCAGCGTGGCAAGCTCAGCCGAAGACCAACTAGCAAGTGAGAAGGGGGGGTGGTCGTTTGGTGTCCAGCTTTCGCCGGTCGGAAGCCAGAGAACTAGTGGGAGTCAAAGGTTCAGAAAACAAAACAAAGTTTATACAGCAAAGAGACGATACAGAGGATTTCATAATCACTCGTATGGGCACATACAATTTGATTTACAACTACAAAACAACTAATGCAAAGTACCACTTGAGAGAGATTACTATTCAACAGAATCTTTGCACCTAAAGTTTACTAACACAGAGAGAAACAAACAAAACACAATTTGTTCACCGGGCACTGCGACAGTCCGACGACCTGAGGAACACGACGGGGCCGATCCGCAGGTTGGCGCACGTCACCTCGCTGGTCCGTGGCTGGTCGAGTGGTGTTCTCCCGGAAGTCGAGCGGGCTCGCTTCTCGGAAGTTTAAACGGCGGCTCAGGCTAACAGTCAGTGGTTACAGCACCTCATTTATAGGCGCGGTTCGCGTCTGTTCGTTCTTCGCGTCAAGGCAGGCGTGCACATACACGCAGTATCAACTGCGCAAGCTTCTCCTTCTCGCGCCGGGCATGCGACCTCATAGGCCGAGCGTGGAAACCGCCTTCCAGATGATTTTGGGTCCTTCTCGCGATGCGAGACTGCCGGCGCGAGAGCGAAGGGGAGAGGGCATCACTTTAGAGCGGGCAAAGTTCCGCACTCTCCGTCGACAATGAGTAGAAACTACTCGGACGTTTTAGAGAAATCGACGGCGCGCGCGGTCATGTTTCCTTTGGCGCCGTGCGGGCGAGCTGAATGGAAAGGGCAGCAGCACACACAGTTATGAGGTCTCCGCTGTTTTTTTTTATTTACAGTGCGAGCGGGCGCGATTGCTTTCGCGCAGCGCCGCTTTTTCGAATATTCGCCGAATTTTGTAACACCCCTCACGGCAGAAACAATGAAATGGCATTGGAGTAGAACGTTACCTTGACACTGACGTTTTCAGATTCTTGAGCAGTACTGTGCCTGCAATTTCCTGCCATGAAGAGGTGCTTAGTGTCTACTGTCACTGCAGGCACGAATTTTCACGGAGTGGAGCACTGCGTCTTTCACGAAAAGCTGTCGCATTACCGAGACTGTAAATCGAATTCTAACTGGTTTACTAGCTTTCTACAAGGAAAGGTAAGCAGTGTAAGCTACGGACGCCAAATAAAAGCCTCTTCCACATGAGCACATGAGCTTGCCCTGAGATTGAGGCTGGTGCTTATTCTTCTTAATTAAAACACTTGCCACCACGTGCAATATGTCGAGGCCAGCGTTATACAAGAGACAGTTGCTCGACTCAGAAAGTTTATGAACTATACGCTGACTTTGCTACTGCACCGCGACCCAAGACAATGTGTCTTTGTGCATTGGTGGCGAATGTGAAACTTGTTGAACCTAGCCGATATATAGCCGCCGAATAACGTTCATGCGTTAAGAGCAACACGAATGATATTTGCTACACTCTCAACAGCCAGTCCATTGCACGGATAATTTTTTCCGCGAATAAAGTCTACATCTGAATCCCATCTTCTCTTTTCGAGTCTCATTCTCGTGGTCCAGAGTGCGCGTTTATAGCCGCTTAGCATAATGATACCGCTGATCCAGAGCCCCTCGCCAGAGGGGCAATTTGGAAGCAGACGCTTGCTTTCAAAGCAGTTTCTCGGCCTCTACGGCGCGTAGCTAATACCAGAAGCTCTCGAACGTTCCAGATTGGCAAATACCATTAAATAATGTGGTACACACTGCGACATTTCACGTGGCGCAGGCCGATGTATTCATTGCGCTGCAATGATTTTACTGAAATACAATGAACTCTTCTGTGAAAATACAAAGTTTTATGTACAAATAGAAAAAATATCTATTTCCTGTGATTAAAGTTTAGTGGAGAGGCAGCGCTTGTCCTGTATTTTTCTACCCTTTGTCTCCGTTTTTCCCGCTGCTATTTCTTTTTAATATTTATCGCCAACTCGCCAGCCTAGCTTTTGTGTACACACAAACGGCAGCCTGTACACACGATGGAAATACCTGCTGATACACTTGTTGAGGTATCATGTCTTAAAACAAGAGCTTAAACATCCCTTTAGTTCTACACATCATTATTAGTACGCTATTAGAGCAATGTACGCTAAGAACACCCCCATTTTAGGCACATTACTAGAATAACTGCTCATTTTGAAAGCTCGAGAATCACGGCAAGGTCACTTCTTAAGATATAACGCATTTAATGCAATTCTGGGAATGTCTGCTTACACGAAGCCTGCATATATGGCGCCAGCAACACCATCTAGTGAGCGAAATAATAAAAAAATAACAGGATCATGCCATGCGACACGCTTGCGCTGAGAAATTGTGTGAGTGACACTGTTACAGATGATCCGCTCCGGTGAGTGAAGATATGGGAGTCACGCTAAGAACTACAACAATCTAGGTGAAGCCGTTCCTTTTCACACTGCTCGCATGCCTGTCGCCTGCGCTACCGAAGGAGGATAAAAATTTGAGGAAATCTTCATAAACAGTTTTCCTGCTGGGTATGCCTTAGCTATTGTCTTTCGTGGCCCCAAGTTTGTCGTGGCTAGCTGAGTGGTCGGTGCACTGAGTGCGACCGTAGCCGTGCTAGAAATCACAATCTCGAGTGGGATGCCAGGATATTGACAGAGCGCATTTTAGAATCGGCTTTGCGACCAGCCAGTCAACTTTTATGTATTCTTATAGAGAGGACTACGGAAAAAACCTTGAAGAGCTTGACGAGATCCCGAACCCTAACAATAGGCAAAGCAGCCGAATGGCGGTCAGCCATGCATGGGAATTACAAAGGACAAATACACTACCGTGTATTAGGTAATAGGCCAAGAATGTAAAAAATAGACAGGCAATTACAATTGCCGGTAATGCGAAATTCGAGCTCAATTCTTCGGGCGTATCTTGCCACCACTGGCCGCTGGCCGGTGGCGTGTTACGCTGCCAGCCACCCTCCGGGATCTACCCATGGCCGCCACCTTCCCGTTGTCCATTCCTCTGCTCTCCCCGTGGCAGGTGGCGTTTCGCCCTGCTATTACCTGCCAACATGCCACCTGTAACACGCCACCACACGCCACCTGTCATGTGGCGTGTTACGCCGACGATTACGACGCGGAACGCAGGAACTGGCGCCAAAGAGCTGTGCTATAAAGCGCATCAAATCATGGCTAATAGATAAGCATAACAACGTAACGAACAAAAATCATTATAAACGATTCAAGGAAAAATAGAAGCAATCTGCTATGTTAGAAGTAATACGTCCAGAAAAATGTTCGCTAACACAGTTCTGATCCAAAGGTGCATTAAAAAAATTCTTCGTTTAACAAGTTTAATGATTAAACTCGTCGTAGTTTCGCAAGTTCAGGCATAGCTCAATACGGAATTTCCAAAACATTTAGAGAGCAACAAAACCCAAAAATTGTACATAGAAATTCAGGAAATATTTCATATTTTGGAAAGGATGTGTTTTAGAGTTACAGAAGGATACATGCGCTACTTACCGTTATCGCCTCTTTTAAAAACCAAATAGAGTTCAAATTAAAATTAAAAGAGCTGTAGATTAGCAGCAAGATTTCGGCGCATGGCTGAAATAACACCTATGGAATAGGACAGTTTGAAGCTTAGGCATCCACTGTACTCACTGCAGCCAAGATACTTTGAAAGCCATACGCCTAGGATATTCACGCAATTCTCAACCAGATGCGCGGAACACGATGGGCGTGGTACCTCAACCAGTCTGGCATGGTTCCGTTGAGGAGGATCAAATTTTATGGTTTTCAAGAGTACGTCCATGTTTATTAACAATATTGTTACGTGGCAGCCAGCTGAAAAATGAGACGAGATGACTGATGACAATGAGATGATTTAATGGGCGCTGGCCTAGCTCGAGCGCTCCGTTCCTCGCCACTGCCAGCTCGTCCTCCTCGTCACAATATTTACCTTAATCAGGGCGTTTGGTTGACACCTATTGGCAGGATACAGTGCAACAGCATCATGAGGTTTACACTAACCAAGCAGCAGCTCATAGTTCCATTTTCACATTGATTCACTGTAATTTCGCCATAAGCTCTACATCCCTGGCACGTACCTTCTGCTTTTCAATGGCAAAAAGTGGAGCTAAGTTTACGCGCCGATGCTTATTACGTATGATATAAAAAATTCCCAGCATTATAATAGAGGTCCTGAATGCAAACAAAGCTTTGGCATGTGATGGACTTATTTTTTTGCAGTTTTTGAACCCAGGAGTACCTATTTGGGTTTATAACACAAGCGAACAGAGGGAATACATGTGCAAAATGGACCTCGTGGAACGTGTAAATGAGAGTGGCGCCATCATCGACAGATACTTCTTGAACGGAAATCTGTAAGATAGTCAGGGTTCAAATATTCTTCAAAACTAATGATCTCTTTTACCCTCATCAGAACAAAAACTACAATCGAAGCAATATTTCAACAGTTCGAACACACGGAGGGAGAGGACAATACACTAAATGAAATGTGCTACGCTCAAGAAGGTAAGCAAGTGGCCCCGGATTTCTCTGTTTTAGTGCAGCCGTATATGAACTAACTCTAATATACAAACAGATATTTTAGGCTTTCTAGTGGAGGTCTTCCGGGATAAAACAGGCCAAAGAGCTCTGATACTTGTTATAAAAGCAGTTACTTTTAGATGCAGCTTCTCGTTTTGGACACAAAAAATACTAACATAATCAAATGTTTTTCAACGACCGGTGAACGGAGAGTATCATAATTTACCTCCTTTGCATAATGATGTATTAGGATGCCTGATAAGCACAGCAGGCATCACAGAAAATAAATTTGTCGTCTCATTAGGTTTACTACTGCACTATAATACTGCGTTCACTTTGAAGCAGTGTGGTAGTACAAAGGTAATGTTTGCGGATTGGTACATTCGCCTGCAGCGGTGCTGTTTGGTCTTCTGACCAGCTACAGTTAAACTTTTTAGGCAGCTTCATCTTCTCGGATAAGTTTCCTTAATTTCACGGAACCCAGTGAAGGTACGGCTGCCGTGAATCTTTTCACAAAAGGTTGGACTTATCTTGGGGGGAAAAAAGTACGTAGCTCTTAAGTGAAGCTTTGATGAAAACATTTCTGGTTTATCTCTTCTTAGCAGTGAATGGTTACTCAAAGCTTGGAGTTCCGCGCCTCCAGACAGACTTATCTCAGCAGAATCTGCCAAGCATATACTTTTCCCGCTTCTGTCATTATCTGGACTTTTGTCGCTACCAGCTGTGTACTAACGAGGGATAAAAGGAATGCACAGGAATGCACCAGGATACAAAATATTGAGCCCGATCAACAAAACGAAATGGAAGAAAACAGTGCTTTACTTCGACATGCTACCATGCCGCGCATGCGCGACATCGCCTTATTTTCAGATTACATTTTTGTGGTTCGCTGCAGAAAGGCTGCCAGATGGTATTGCGAATATAGGACGGCCGCTCGACAGCTAGTCATCGTCATAGGCCACCTATGCGGTGATAAAATGGCGCACTGCTTAAAAGACTTCGTTTTACGGGAACCAGCCACGCAGACTGCTGAAGCTTAAGGAACTGGCTGCTTTCGGCCACTTAGAGACATATTGCCTGCCCGGGCGAGCACCGAGAGAAGAGAGCTTTCTCTCTCGTCGTTCTATCACTCTGTCCATGTTCGCTTCCGCTAGCGATAGCGCTCTTTACACTATAAGAAACTTGCCCAGACTACCTTCATAGCTTCCGATGAAGATGCGGCAGTGGAATTTCTGGCGTATTAGGTACATTATGCATTAGGCAATAGCACATTAGGCATTAGGCTACTGTAAGCGGAAAGATCGGGGCATGGCCGCCTAGGCGTCTAACTTTATTCCATGCATGCCGCAAGTCCGATGCTGGGCACGCAGGCAGACAACGGACTGACGCCCTGAGAATCATAACAGAAGCACTGCTTTGAAACACATGAAGTATTTTCTCTGAGGAAATTCGACCAAGAAGCATTTTGGTAGCTTGCTGCGGGTGTTTAAAATGAAAAAGTGCATTCGATTCTTGCAAAATTGAAGCAAATGATAATAAAGCTTTTACGCACTGCCATTATGCTGACCGTTGGTATTTCACACGCTGTCGAGTTTTGCAGGACTGTTATACTGGTGTTATTGTCGTTCCCTTTTTGTTGCTTGTGAAAACAATACACCAGTATATGGGAAACAACTGCTACCTTTTATTCCGATTTTGAGGCTATCTTTATAAAAAAATGCCCTGCGCTTCAGGGCTGTTCATTACTGGAAGTGGCCTGCTGTGGTGATACATACATTTCACATTTCACTAACATCTGACATCGACCCTGTGATACTGGTAAAGGCAACCTTTTCGTCATCAGCAGTAATGTATCGAACAAGGCTAGCGTGTGCTTTTCATGAGCTTTCTTTTAAAATTATAAACAAATCGTTTGACTTATAATTGTGTGCAAGCACTTATTGTGCCATGGTGCCACTGAGTAGGCGCGAAACATTCATGCTATGATCAACCTGAACCTTTCTCCTTCCTTTTGATAGGAGATAGCGCAGATCATTATGAGACACTCCTCTACGAAAGCAAGGATGGGACTTGCGGAGTGTTTTTCGTCCAGCCTCCAAGAAATAAAAGTAAGTGCATTAATCTTCTCTTCTACAGGCAAGCATTACATACAGACACGCATTACATAGCCGTAACTGTAAATAAATTTTGTAAATATCTTTTTTGCTTACTCAGTTTAAAACGGGAGATACAACAGCAGTTCTCAGTAAAGTTGCAGCGCTATCCTCATAAACTTTACGGCTTGTTCAAAATGTGAGTTTCTTTTTGCTTATATATTAGCAATTTTTCCTTTATTTTTTCTTAGACAGTGCCTAAGATGAGGCCAAGGCTAAAGGCTAAGAGCCTGACGAGGCCTTGGCGCCTTGCACATGCGGTTGCATCGATGAACAAATCTCGCAGGTACACTTGGGTCAGTACAACGATTGCGATAAAAAAATACAAGTTTTCAAAAGGCAGAAAAAAAATAATGTACCACCCTGTACATCAGTCCGAAACAATTCAATCATGCAATACAAAACAAGACTTCTGGTTACGCTCGCAAATCGGCACAAAAAAGAAAGGCAACATTATGCATCAAATGCGAAACCCGCAATAAAACGTTAGAAGCATATACACCACGAAAGAAAAAAAACAGAATCTCAGAATATAGTGGTTTTGAAACAATGTAAAACGCAATACATGTACAGTGGCAATACAATATTCATGTACACATCCAGAAAAAATCTAGAATATGGTTATTCAACCGTTAAAGCAAGTCATTGAGCCGTGTATGAAATTCCGGAGTTAACCAAGATGCTTCTACATTAACTTTTAAAAATAGCAAAGGATCTGTTGAAGTTTACGTCTATTTTAGAGCCGTTCAACAGTTTAGTGGACTGAAAAGTTATCGTTTGCCTACCGTAATTGGTTCGTATCTTTGGCGCTCTCCTTTTTAGATCGCGGATCGGGTATGTGCTCATATGTTCTATCGGAGGGACATGCAGTTTAATTACCTTTTGCATGTTTCCAGCATTTAGTTACTTTTTCCTCAGAATTCTCAATTCAGGATCATAAAAACTACATTCATATGACGTTAATGTATCAATCTTTGAGGATTTACGTACTCCGCTACTCAATGTGCCTGTAGACATTTTTAACGTTCGAAGTGTCTCCATGACCGATCCAGTTCCCGAAGTAAGGTGCTGCAACAGATGATGACTGTCCTTCGATTGGAAGAATTCAAGAAATTCTTTCTGGGCTCTTTTCCGCACAAGAAGCAAAGCGGCAGCACTGTAGTCATCGCCAAAATTGTTTCTTGCAGGCTGCTTTCATGGGATGAAGACTGCATCCTCACATCTGAATTACTATTCTACGCACTACATGGCAAGCGATCCCAAATTTTGCGTGCATCAAGTTCCATAACGGCGCCAGAAAAAGCAAAAATTTTCACGTATTTCGAAAACATGGCTAGCTTCATGAATAGAGCAAAATTATAAGTTTCCTGCGATGACTGTACTCGAGTACCTATGAGAGCTTAGCCGTCAGTGTTGTAATTAAAAGGTTGACAGCAGGATCTGTGTCAGACACCCCAGCATAACCCTCCTTTGGTTGTCTATACGGGCGGTGCATCAAACGAAGTGCGAGTTAAAAATGAAATTATTATCATTCTTGCTCAGCTGCACTCCTCATATAGGTTGAAAAGGTAGGGTATATTGGTATTTTCTCTGTCTTGAGCATTATACTCAACAATCACCTCAAAACTTTGAAGCTGAAATAACGCACATATGGAGCAAAGAGTGTTCCTGACGCACATTTTCCTTATGCTGCCCTTTCCTGGCTGCAAGTGCTAACTTCGCAACGTAATATAACAGCCTGAAGCAAAAACAGCCTGAAGTGTTCAAAGTTTTAGAGACAATACGAACGAACACTCTATACGTATTGCAATGCTCTGGCGGAGCGGAGGTAAAACAGCGATTGCTTAATGTAAAGGGGAACTCTTGCCCTTATAACAGTCGAAAAATTTGTTTTGAGCAGGTATGTGAAATTCTGCAGTATGTCTGGCACACCTCAGCATTTTAACACGGCAGTCTGATTCTCTGAATATAAGTTATTTAGAGTCACAATTTCAATTAACGACGTAAAACATTTTACTCATGCATGAGGACGAGAGGCTTCTCTATTGTAGCAAATACCCTTGAGAATTGACCTAATCATTCGTTGGTAACATCATTATTGAATTATTCAAATGCTATGGAGGATTTGTCGCTGTAGGGTGAAATGAAAGCTCTCTGACGGAGCACTCCATCCTGAAATAGGCAGCATGGAATTAGAAATCGGAATATCGTGTTGCTTATTGATTGTCTCATAATAGCACTGCGTGGAAAACCTTCAAGGTCATCATACTCGTAGAATTCCATCTTTTCATTAAAGAATGAAGAACACTTTTCCGACATAAATCATGCATATAAATTTTCTTCTTCTCACCTACAGCTAGATTTCAATGAATGACGCGTGAGCTTGATCTCGTAAACCAAATTTATTCTTATGCGCCTTGTACAGCCCGCATAAAAGTTATTATTCGAATAGCGTTAGGCATGTGAGAGTTTTTTAAAATTGAGATGGCTTGATTTGCCTGAACGGCAAGCGTAGGTGAGTGTTTCTCGAAATATTGCAACACAGAGTACTCTTCGGAAGACTGCCTCGTCCGCCCCCAGCTGTGAGCGGGGCTCGCTCGTTGAGCGGTGGCAGCAAATGGAGCTGGCTTTCTTTTCCTCCGTTTTCTTTGACCATTAGAGGTGGTGCGAAAACTTGTTATGTTTAGCTGGCGTTGCAACCATGGCGGTTTTTGGTCCTCCCTTGTGGCGCTAAACATATGGGGAAATGAAGTGTATGAGGCAGAAACATTTTTTTAGGGATTTACAGGGATGTACAGGCTTTGTGTTTGGGAATATTTTCGGAAAGTGAGTACCATTGCCGGGCGTTGGCTTTATCTTAGCTGCATTATGAGTGCGCCTGTTCGAGTGTCGAGCGCCATAATCGACAATGTGTTTCGCTGATGTAGCAAGCTCGTGCGGTAGCTGGTGAGGGCGGCGTGTTGAGTTCTTCTTTTACGAATGAATTTCCTACTTGCTCTTCGTTTTAAGTACAATAACTCTTTACATCACAAGCGCCATATATTTCGCAGAATTCATCCTTTGTTCAATTAGTACAATTGAAAAAAATTTTAATCAGTACAAACTATCAATTTTCTTTTTTTACTAGAATCTTTCACAACAAGCCAAACTTTCCGTTTTTTGCAAAAAAAAAAAGGTGACCATTTGCAGCTGTTTAAATTGGCTGCCAGATGCATTTATGTTTCGAGGAGAAAGTGAATGTGTGGTTTTAGTACAAAATTACCACAGAAAAGCTTCGTTTTTCTTTGCACTAATCATAGCCCGCTACGTCTTTTTCCTGAAGGAATTATTCACTTTACTCAATACGTGGCTGTCGCGCGAAAGTGGCTGCGTTTCGCCGTGTGGCCGAAGAAGTGGGGCGACATTAACCAAAAAAGAGAAGAAACCTAAATAAAAAGATAAAAAGTGTTAAAAGAAATTTTTTCATCTAACGGGACTGCAGCAACATAGAAAAAAGGAACTGAATGTTGTGAACATTATTGATGAAGTGCTTAAAAGATTGCCCATGGAAAGTTGTCTTAAACACACGAGTGGAGTAAATGTGATATGATAGAATGACTGCGTGGTAATTATTTTATAGAGAAAATCATGGCTAGTACCGCCAAATAATGCCACTTATTACTAATCATTTGATCGGTGACTGCCGAAAACTGGCAGACTATGAGAATAAATATGCAGGAGAAAAGGAAAGAAATTATAGTAATTGATGGCCGTGCGGCGACAAAAAAATTTATTTGTTACAAAATGAATTTTATAAACATAAACCACGCACGAACAGGCACGCGCTCACCACGCCCTTCCCCTTCCCCTTTGCTACCTCCCCCTGTACAGTAAGAACTAGCGCAGAAATGTCCCGCCAACCATTGGCTGTACTCTACAGCTTGCGGCGTAACTGTATACACAAGGCATGCAAAAGCCACACGCACGTCCTGTCCAATCTTACAGTTGCTAGGAAGCTACTGCCATGTGACGCCGAAGTTCTCTGATGTCAATAGATAGCCCTTATCTGTGTGTGCTCTCACAGTCAAGTGCGCCAACCCTCCGCATTGAAGCAGCGACATGACGCTCTGCTCCTTGACGAGATGTTCACAAGGTCACCAGTGCCTAAAACGCGTACGCGCTTGGCCTTGTGGCCATAGCAGCAGCGTAATGTTAACTACGATTCGTCCCAGCCGTCTTTACGCGTCCAGGCCGAACAACGCAAGGAATGAACTTGTTCAGTGCTTAGAATTCAATGCATGCACAGTGCGCGTTGATAGTACTAATTCTTTGGTAGTACTAGCGGCCATACATCAGATGCAGCCGACGCAGAGTTGTAGTAGGACCCGCGCTTGTGGCACGCCATAGAAATAATGCTGATGATATGAACGCGCCGCCCTGCACGAAGGGGGTTTCAGTACTGCTGTTGCGAAGAGTCGAACATCAACAGACGTCAGTATTTCGGTCAGAGTCGAAGCTAGTGGGGGCTACGTTGTCTTGCGTCACGGACGTGTTTCTCAGTGCACTTATTTGTTGTTGTGCAAACATAACGTGCACCCAGTACACACAAAACTTGTAGCTACGTTGTGTGGCGTTCCGCATTTGATTGCAGTCTCGCACACGAGTGGGGAATCGCGACCACGAGTAGGCAGACGGTTCAACGCCGTGTGCGAGTCTCGCAGCAGCCACTGCTGCAGTAGGCACATATTAGTGTCTTGGTGCGCGAATTAAATTAGCAAAACTGTTAACGATAGAGAAGAAATCTCTGGCAATGAAGAAGAAAATGGTGAAAGGCATCACACGTGCAAACAGCTGATATTCTGCTGTAATTAATCAGGTAACAGACAATGAGGCCAAGCGTAAAAAACGAAACTTTCCAAAACTCTCAGCGAAGGGTCCACCGACTGCTGCGGCTGCTGCTGGCAGATGAATTCAGGAGCTTGGTTCGTACTCAAAATTTTAAAGTTTAGGGAATAAACATCAGTTCGTAAAGCCCTGCATTTAGCGCCAGATATTACTTTGATAAGAAATTCAAAACCGGACCGCAGCGACACGCTTTATCTATTGCTTGTTTTCACAACGGCAGCAAAACCAGCAGATAACATTATTTCGTGTTGACAGTAGAGAACGCGTAAATAATATACCGCGTCTCAAAAAGGAAATAAAATATATTTAGCGCTTTGTGAGTATTGTATGGAGCCGGGAACTTTAGTGATGCTAAAGAGTATTTAAAACCTCCTTTCAAATTAATTGAAAACTTAACACATACGGAAATACTCGAGTTAATGCTTAGGGAAGTTTCGTATTACCTGAGAGTAATATTAATCATATCCCAATAATTCGGGTTATCGCCTTCTCTGGTGGAGAGGCTTTCGGCAACGCAGAAGCACAAGGTAAAGTTTGTTGTAATTATTACTAGGAGTTCGTGCAGTTTGCTCTCCTCCTGCATTCAAATGACTGTGCTTTTCGGTGTGCATGTTATTGTCTTTCAGAAGCGTATACCGAACTCCGGCTAAAAAATTCTGCAATAAACGAAGGACCTAGTGAAGAGTGCCTGCAACGATTCGAATCTAACCTCGTAAGAACTGAAACAGGAAGATCATCATATGATTCTGACTGCCAGTGTATGCTTGAAAAAATAAACCAGACATCAGGTAACTAATGTAGCGTGTTAGCTTGATATATTTCTCCAGCACGGTGTGCATTTTCTGACAGTTCCTAGTAAAGAGCAAGGGTCAAAAGAAAACATTTGACACGGGTCAAAATTAACTTGGTTGGCGTAAGTCGCCTTTCTCCTAAAGAGCATGGCGTCTTATCTTCGTCTTAATGCAGCAGTTGTATATCATCAGTATGATGTGCCCATGGTTCGCAACGGCGGCTACAGGTACATGGATTGCGAGCGAACCGTCATTGAATTATTTACTTGCCATGAAAGCAGTACTAAGAAATCATTGTTTGAAGTGATTTCCGGAACATTGCCGCCAAAGCGACCATATGCTACGACCAAGTAATGGTCCGCATTTGAACACCTTGGATTGGAGTGCAAGATTCTACAGAAACAGTGTCATTCATGCCTCATCGCCATGTAGAGATGATCAGAATACACTGGTACGAATACCATTCCCGCGGGCGCCTGTTTGAAGTTCTACCGGCATCTCGCCCTTAGTTGCGCCTCGGACCAAGTAGGCGTCGTACCATGGGGTTTCCTCATACGAACTAAGTTAACGTTCCTTTTCCTCCTGTACGTGGACAACGAGTATTTGATTACTTCTTTTTCAACTTCACGTGCTCCTGCTAATAAACTATTTTTTATTTTATTTATTTAGTACATACTGTTGGCCTCACTTTGAGGCAGTAACAGGATCGGGTTTACATACATATGAAAAAGTGCGAAAGAAAAAAAAAGAAAAAGAGAAACAGCAGAGAAGGAACTTTTTCATTTTACACAAAGGAACACGTAAACGCACATGGTGACACCGTTGTTAATAATTTTCAAGATGGTTTGTTAGCTTCGATACAAATGCTTCAGGGAACATTTGGTTCACAATTTCCGGAGGCAACATATTCCACTCATGAATCACATGTGGGAAAAATGAAAATTTGAATGTATCACTACGGTATCTGTATTCAGATAGGTGTTTTTCATGTTTTGTTCTTGTGACACGTGTGTTAGGCTCAAACAGATATCTAGTCTTATCAAGTTTTGGGCGATCATTCAAAAGGAGGAACAGAAACTCAAGCCGCAGCAGTCTGGCTTCTATGTGGATTGTAGAGAGGCCGGCTTTTTGCAGAAACAGTGTGGGGGATTCATGACGACTTTATTTGTTGAAAATAAATCGGACAGCTTTTCTCTGGACACTTTATAATCTATCAATATATTGTTTAGTATAGGGCAGCCAAGTAATAATACTGTATTCTAGCACAGAACGAACAAGTGAAATGTATGCCAAAAGCTTTGTTTCCGGTGAAGCAACTCGAAGGGAACGTCTTATCATGTAAAGAGCAGAATGCGCCTTTGTGGTAATGTGTGTCACGTGCTCGTTCCATCGTAGGTCCGAGGTAAAAATAACGCCAAGATACTCGAACTGCTCTACCTTTGTGAGTGTCTTCTGTTCGATTTCATAATTGTAATTTAATGGCGGTTTCTTTCTAGTGACTGTCATGCTGACAGTTTTGTCCAGGTTGAGGGCCATCTGCCAGTTGTCACAGCATTTTGATACAGAGTGCAGTGACTTGTTTAGGGCAATTTGGTCGGCAGGGCTATTGATTTACTTTGAAAGAACTGCGTTATATTTGAGCGTATTCTACAAATAGAACCTGTCTTTTAAGAAGAGTTTACGCAACACTTTCTTTCGCGGTCTATAAATTCAGCCTTGTCAAATGTTTTTTTTTTTTCAAATTCAAAAATAGTTGCTGAGCTTAAGTTGACTTTGCGCTTACTTTACCAAAAATTTAAACTCTTGGAAAACCAAACACTACTCAGTTTAAGGCTGGGGATGCTTGGCTATTCGCCATATATTTAGAGCGTATTCGCGATCACTGTAGCCCATCAGCTTGTCATTCAGGAACAAGTTTTGGCTCGCTAAACTGAGAAATGCATTTACTTTTATTCGGTATGAAATTTTTAATACCCTCCCTACAGGTACGAGTGGCGTGAGCAAAACACAGTAAATAAAGCAAATTCTTCGATTAGACTCTCATGCCTGAGTCAAGTTTTTTCAAAAAAACTAAGCACAAAAATCCGGGCTGCTTCTGCAGCATTTAAATGAATTGCTAACCTTGTTAATCGGAGAGCAGCCATTGGCTCCAGTAGATTGTTAATTAAAGCTGCAGCTCTAAAATGAAACTGAAGACAAATTATTGCATATTAAAGATATAATAGCTTTCGTTTCAAATCCCAAAACCAAAAGGTATTGGGCATATTTACGGACCATGAATAATTTGTTAAACGTGCGAAATGTCTTCAAAATATGCTTACGGTTTCTTCAGTTTTGTTCGGAGAAAGTAAGTGCCAAAACGACGCCAAAGCCGCACAACAAAGCTTCCTGATCTGAGAAACTTCTAGCTTTTTGGTTGAGCGCCTCATTTCTTGATTGGCAACGAGTTGTATATCAGGGAACACATCCGGCATATGCAACTCAATCTTCCGCTTCGCAAAGAAAGCTTCGTGCTGCAGAAGCTTTAAGGTGCACTTACATTCGTCGATGCGGGCTTGTACGAGCTGCCGTTCTGCCTTTGTCACCACCTTGCGTCCGAAGGCAGTGTTCACTGGTAAACGAAGCTTCAGTGACCTTGGGGTAACGCTGTTGGATTTGCACTCCAGGCTGAAGCGCAAGTGCGTGCTGAGGGCAGCCAGGCGTGCAGAGATACTTATGAAACGCCTAATTCCAATGACAGCTTTTTGCCCAAATTGATGGCGAATATTCTCGTAGTCTAACGTTCGACGGAATACCGTCTGGTCAGGATAAAACATAATAACAAGGTCAAGTTTGGGTCACTGGCCAAGTCACAAACAAACGAAAATGACGTTTCGGGTCCCGTAGATAGATAGATAAAGAGGAGGAGGTAAAGACAGGGATGTTAACCAGAAAGGGGTTCCGGGTGGCTACCCTGCACTGGGGAAGAGGGATTAGGGGGCTAAAAGGAGGAAGAGAGAAGGGGAAAAAGGCATAACACACACACACACGCACAACGCCGTCACAATTTTCGTGTCCCGTACGGCACCATTGTTCACAATAGGACTGTCGAGGAAGAAGGCGGGATTATATAGACTTCAGGATTGTTCCTAATCTTTTTGCGTAGATATGATGAAGAGAGCCTTGATTCCTATTCAAGGTGTCTTTCATCGTCTGGATGGCTAATGATTCTAGATGCAGTCGTTTCAAATTATTCCTTTCTGTGGTTACAATCTCCGCCTCGTCCCAGGCTATCTCGTGGCCAGCGGTCTGCAGGTGCTCGGCGACAGCGTTCTTTGATGCGCGGTTGTTCCTTACGTCGCCTTGTTCGCGGTTGTTCGCGGTTGATCGCCTTGTTCGCGGTTGTGTACGTCGCGGTTGTTCCTTACGTAACGTTGGTCCTTGACCGCTCCGCGTACCACACAAAAATGACCCAGATGCTCGAGGACGAAAGGACCTACTGTAACCTGACGAAGGACCTGACTTCAAAAGTGCAGTCAAGCCTCCGAAAAAGTCCTTTCGGACATATTAAGTGGTCTCCCCCTTCTCAAAAGAAGCTTTACTACAGGCTTCTTTACACAAATGAATCGGCTCCCGCAATATACGGTTAGCCTAAGAGCCACAACATTGGAACTCCGCTCCGCCCAATTGTTTATTACACAAGTCTAAAAGAGTGCGGTAAGAGACTAGATCGTACGACATTAAGAAAATAATGAATAACTGCGCAAAAAGGACGGGACAAGAGAGATGAATCACACGAGACAAGCGCAGTCTAACAACTGGTTTATTGCACCAACGTCTCCTTCCTTCGACAAACAAAGCGCATGCGCACCAACCGCAAAGACAAAAGCCATAATCATCACGTCAAACCAAGAAACGCCTGTCTCAGAAGTGCTCCTGTCTCAGAACTCCTGTCCCAGAAGAAGAAGCGCTTGTCTCGTGTGATTCTTCTTTCTTGTCCCGTCCTTTTTGCGCAGTTATTCATTGTTTCCATAATTATTACACAAGATCCCCGCTTTTCAAATTGTCAAGCTACCTGCACAAAGTTTTGGCTCCATTGGTGGGAAAGTCGGCGACACACATCAAGATTTCGCAAGATTTCATTGAGAAGGTCAAGAACGTTACCCTGGATGAAAACGATATACTTGTGTCATTCGATGTTTGCTCATTGTTGACGAGCATTCCGGTCGAACTTGCCGTACACACCTGCGAAGAGGCCCTGAAGAAGGATCCATCCTTCCCCGATCGTACGCCGTTGGAAGTTAGCGAGACCACTTAACTCCTTCGCTTCTGTCTCGCTAACACGCA
The DNA here is from genome assembly GCF_052857255.1 of Amblyomma americanum. Taxonomy (NCBI): domain Eukaryota; kingdom Metazoa; phylum Arthropoda; class Arachnida; order Ixodida; family Ixodidae; genus Amblyomma; species Amblyomma americanum. Next base: position 142,933,447 of record NC_135501.1, on the reverse strand, counting down.
TATCGTTTACAACGGATCGCTGTACAAATACACTTGTGGTACTGCTATGGGAGCGTCAGTTTCAGTGACGGCTGCCGACCTTACAATGGAAGCCATTGAAAGCAAAGCCCTGAACTCATTCAAGCCACATTCAAAGGTGTAGCTGAGGTACGTGGATGACTGCTTTTGCATTCTGAACAAGCAGCATCTACAAATCTTCCTTGAGAATCTCAATGCCATGGAGCCATCTATAAATTTTACAGTGGAAGGGGAAAAGAAGGGCAGCATCCCGTTTTTGGACGTCAACGTCAAGCATGACGCGTGCCGCTTAAGTTTTAGCGTGTTCTGAAAGCCAACGCACTCCGGACGATATCTAGACTTTGAATCGTCCCACCCCTCGGCTCACAAACGATCAGTTGTCTCATCACTACTGAACCATGCAAGATATGTCTGCGCAGACCCGGCAAGCTTCAGCAACGAACTTAAGGTGGTAAAAAGGAATCTCAAGCAAAACGGTTACCCCAGGAACCTTGTGAGCAATATGACAAAAAACTTGCAAGACACGAGGGGACAACGAGTTAGAACCGCTAAAACCATGAAGCATGCTGCAGGTCCTTATGTACCTGGAATCAGTGAAACCCTTTCTCGAATCTTCAGGACACGGAGTGCACATCGCCCACGTGCCAACAAGCAAGCTACGTGCCGAACTTGTCAACGTAAAGGACCCCCTGCCACGCGCCAAATTTCCTGGCGTGGTTTACAAAGTTCCTTGCAATGACTGCACATCCGTCTATATCGGCGAAACCGCGAACCTCCAGCGACGAATAAAAGATCATCAAGGCGACGTAAGGAACAGCCACGCATCAAAGAACGATATCGCCGAGCACGTGCGGACCACTGGCCACGAGATGGCCTGGGACGAGGCGGAGATTGTAGCCACAGAAAGGAATAATTTGAAACGACTGCATCTCGAATCAATAGACGATGAAAGACACCTTGAACAGGAATCAAGGCTATCTTCATCATATCTACACAAAAAGATTAGGAACGATCCTGAAGACTATATAATCCCGCCTTCTTTCTTGACAGTCTTATTGTGAACAAGGGTCCCGTATGGGACCCGAAACGTCATTTTTGTTTGTTTGTGTCTTGGTCAGTGACCCAAGCTTCACCTTTTTATTATGCTTCATCCTGACCAGACGGTATTCTGTCGAACGTTAGACTACATCAATAATTTAGTAGTAAAAGACAAGTTACTGACATTTTAGGATCTCGCTGCAAAAAACACATGTCGCTTAAACTATGGGCGCTCAACAAATTGTTTATGCATCATCATCAGCCTGGCTACATCCACTGCAGGGCAAAGACCTCTCCCATGTCTCTCAAATTATCCCTGTCCTTTGCTAGCTGAGCTGCGCCCACCCTATTCCTGCAAACGTCCTCGTCCTGCTCTCATCCGCCAGTCTAACCTTCTGCCGCCCCCTGCTACGCTTGCCTTCTCCTGGAATTCACTCCGTTACCCTTAAGGAGCAGCGGTTATCTTGTCTTTGCATTACATGCTCTGCCCAAGCCTATTTATTCCTCTTGATTTCGACTAGAATGCCCTAATACGCGTTTGTTCTCTCACCCCCTCTGCCCGCTTCCGTTCCTTTAATGTTACACCTATGATTTTTCTTTCCATAGCCTGCTGCCTTTCTCTGAACCCTTTTAGTTCGCGTTAGCCTCCACGTTCCTGCCCCTTAGGTGAGTACCGGTAAGATACAGCTGTTGTACACTTTTTTGAAGGATGCTGGTAAACTGCCATTCATGAGAGAGCCTGCCACATGCGCTTCCTCCCATTCTTACCATTGTGGTTATTTCCTTCTCATGATCTAGTTCAGCTGTCACTACCTGTCCTAAGTATTCTTTACCACTTCCAGCATCTCGCTGCCAAATGTGAACTGGTGCTCCCTTACTAGGCCGTTAAACATTACTTTGGTTTTCTGCATGAATATTTTTAGACCCACCGTTCTACTCTGCCTGTCATACTCACTGATCATGATTTGCAGTTCTTTTCTTGAGGGACTCAGCGTGGCAATGCCATCAGCGAATCGCAGATTGTTAGGTACTCTCCATTAACTCTTATCCCCAACTGTTCTCAATTAAGGCCTCTTAATACCTCCTCTATAAAGGCAGAGAAATGCATTTTTCGAGATCACGTCTCCTTTCCTGCCGTCCTTTCTTATTGAAATTTTATTTGCTTACTTTATGAAAGACTATGGTAGCTTTGCAGTTCCTATGTATATCTTCCAGTATTTTTACATAAGGCTCATCTACACTCTGACTCCGCAATGTCCCTATAACTGCTGAGGTTTCCACTGAGCCATATGCATCCTCGTAAATAATGAAGGCTATATAAAGGGTTTCGTTATACTCTGCACATTTCTCTACCACCTGATCAATAGTGTGGATATGATCTACTCCGGATTATACTTTACGAAAGGCTGCCTGATCATTTGGTTGATAAAAGTCTAAGGGTGCCCTGACTGTGTTAGCGATTTCCTTAGTATATACCTTGTAGGCAGCGGAAATTAATCTGATCGGTCTGCATTTTTTCAAGTCTCTGGCGTCTCTTTTCTTATGAATTAAGATAATGCTTGCGTTCTTGCAAGCTTCTGGTACAGTCGAGGTCACAAGGCATTGCGTATACAGGGTGGCTAGTTTTTCCAGCACAATCTCTCCTCCGTCCTTAAACAGATCTGCTGTTACCTGATCCTCACCAGCTGCTTTTTCCCTATGCATTTCTCCTATGACTTTCTTCCTGTTTCGTTACTGGTGGGATGACGCATTGCTGTGCACTACTTCTCTCCCATTAACGTTCTGATTACACTGGCTACTGTACAGATTTGTTTAGAACTCTTCAGCTACTTTAACTACCTTAAACATATTTCTAATGACATTGCCCTCCTTATTCACGCATTGAATGATAATGTCAGCAGTTTAGTTACGAAGCTTTCAGTCGGTATAGAGGCACTGCCAGTGTAACAAAAATGGGCACACATTTGGAAAGCCATCCCAGCGCAAACAGAATCTCACCCACGCGCGCCATCAGAAGATAGAGAAGCTAGGAGAAATGACCTCCAATTAGCCACAGAGAGCGCGCAACGTTGATGGGGGTGTTTGAGGCCCTCTTCACTTCGCTCGTGAAGGGTGGCGCCGTGTCAGAAAGAAGCCAGTAGAGTATTCGGTAGTCTCTCTCTTCGACTGACCAATGACAACGCCTTCCTCGGTGGGAAGGTGATAGAGAAATATAAGTCGACACTTCGATAAGTCCATCAGCGGTCACTACCTGCCCTAAGTGGACATATTCAATTACCACTTCTAGTACTTCGTTTCTAATTGTAAACTGCTGTTCCCTTGCTAGGTGGTCGAACATTAATTTGGTTTTCTGGATTTTAATTTTAGACACACCTTGGTGCTCTACCTGAATAACTCATTGATCATGATTTGCAATTCATCTCGTGATTGATTCAGCAAAGCAATATCATCAACGAATCGCAGAATATTAAGGTATTCTCTATTATCTCTTATCCGTAACAGTTCACCATTCACGCCTCAGAATATGCAGTGGTGAATAGCATCGTCGAGATCGAGTCTCCCTGCTTGACGCCCTTCCTTATTGGAAGTTTATTGCTGACATTATGGAGCACTATCTTGATTGCGGGGGCGGCGATGGCGGAGAAGTAGAGCATCTGCCTTGTGTGCAAGAGGACCGGGCTTCGGATCCTGGGGCCGCACACTTCTCCACCGGGTTTAAAAAAAAATCCGCGTGTCGATGGAATTGCATTACCAGGCTGGAGTGCGGCCTGAACTCGATGACCAGAACCGACTACGCACTCTGTCACCAGTGCAGGATTTGGCCACCCTGGTGTAGTACTGGGCCACAACCTTCTATTATCAAAACAATTAACTCTCGGCCCTCAGTCCCCAGCGCCTGCGGAGCAGCTGACCACGGCGATGGTCAGACCTGAGACGCAGCGGAGGGTGCTGCAAAGGACAGGGTTAATTAGACATGGGAGAGGCCTTTGCCCTGCAGTGGGTGTAGTAAGGCTGATGATGATGATCATTATCATCATAGCTGTGCAGTTGGTACAGTCATCTTCCAATATTTTTACATAAGGCCCTTCTACGCCCTGAATCCGCAATGGCTGCATGACTGCTGAGGTTTCCACCGAGTCAAATACTTTCTCGAACTCAATAAAGGCTATATCTAGGGGTTGGTTATATTCTTTGCACTTTTCTTAAGGTAACACAGATATAGAAAAAAAATTCTACGAAGGGCGGAAGATGTATTCCGCTGAATGTTTGTATACGAGTATTCGGCTGGCTGCTTAGATAAACAGGAACGCCTGAGAGTTGAAAATCCTAGTCTCTTGATTTTTTCTGTGCTTTGTTTGTTTTCGAAGTGTCGCCTGAAAGACGTCTTTTATATCGTTTTAATATGTCTGTTGGGCATTGTGAGCATTGCACAAGGCAAACCGAACCTCGCCTTCGCCCTGGACTGAATACACGAAGAAGAAGCAGTCACTGAAATATAGAAAACGTAGAAAAATTGTTTTTACTTGCGTCGTTGGTGAATGACCAATTCTTAGTGCAGTCGTTTGGTGCGTTAAAGATAATTGAACAAAAAATAGTAAATAAAAAAACTACATGCCGCCTTTTGGATGCAAAGCCAGCACCTCAGTTTCTAAAGTATGCCCTACCAACGGAGCTGTTCTACTTTCCTTGTTGTTTATTATCCGTGTGGCTGAACATTGGGAGTGTTCACCAGCCACACCTGCGACCTTAGCGGTGGGCATAGAAAGCCTCGGATGACCTTTAATGCCACGTGGTACATGATCGAACACTCACAGTGGCGCCTGAGTCTGAGGCTGCCCATGACATCAAGATGCCATAAACAAAACCCTCTTTACGATGTTCACCACAGATTTGTATGAAAATGAGGGGGTCTTTGAGATACAAAAGATGCTCGCGTTTTCTGTTGCTGAAACCATGAAAAGCATACTTGAAATGTAAGTTGTTGGGCGACCTGATGACGATATTAGATATATACAGTGCGGCTCCTGGACAAAGAAGAATGGAACAAGCAGGGACACAACAGAGCGCTCGTGTTGTATCCCTGCGTGTCCCATTCTTCTCTGTCCTGGCGCTGTGTGGCACTTTTGAAAGTGAAATTGTTTTTATAATTTCTATTACTTATAACTCAAAATGAAAATAACAATTGCGATGGGTCCCACAGGCCGCAGTTCAAACAGCGCAGCGAAGAGGTAGACGAAGTGCTGCCAGGATTTCGAGGGACGATCCCCCCGCGTTAGTATGTGTCATGTTTACTGAGGTACAGAAAAAGAAGATGAATTTCAAGTGACGCCTCTGAGAGTGTCCGTCGCGTCGCGTTTCGACCAACGCCCACCGATTTGCGCTTCGAATAAACACCTTTACACATGGTGGAGGCGTCTTGATCCCGTCCTGGTCCTTATCCTGGAACTTCGAAGCCGAAAGTTACTCGCCCCAGCCACCATGCCAGTAGGTACGGACGAACCATCACAGCCAATCCCGACTACCATTCTCTGTTCTGGGGTGCTGCGCCAGGATCACATTTCACTTTTCAGTGGAAGCGATGTCCAGGACGTCGACGATTGGCTAGCCTCCTACTAGCCCGTCAGCAGTTACAATCGGTGGTACAATTCTGTTAAACTGAGCAACGTCCTCTTCTACCTCACGGACGTTGCCAATCTATGGTTTCGCAACCATGAAGCCAACCTTCCCACCAGGTCCTCCTTTAAGACGAGCTTAGCCGACGTTGTCCGCTGTCCCGCCATCCGGAAATTTCACGCCGAGCAACGGCTTCGTGCTCAAGTTCAGCTCCCGCCAAAGAAGTTCACTAGTTATATTGGGGATGTCGTTGACATATCCAAGCGTGTCAACCCGTCCATGGCCGAAAATGATAAAGTCAAACACATCCTTAAAGGGATCGCCGATGACGCTTTTTAGATGCACCTGGCAAAGAACCGCAACTCCGTCGCTACCATTCTCCAGCTTAGCCGAAGCTACGACGAATTACGAAACCAACGCGCTGCAAGGTGGCAGTCCGGAGCACCTGCAGAAGGTCTTGCTGGCTTTGCGTTTGGTGTGTCGTCTTCTCAGAAGGCCCTGTTCATACAAGGCATCATAGACTTCATGAAGAAGTCGCCCACAAGATGTCTCTGCTGCATCACATTGCAGACCCCGTCGTCCCTACTCCAGAGCTAGCGCCATTCTTCGCGCGGACGATCTGCCGTGCTGATGTTCAGGAGCAGGTCGCTGCATTTCTGCCATCCAGCCCCCCCCCCCCCCCCCCACCTCCCCCTGTGCCAGCACCTCACCACTCACCTATGATTCAGCAGTCACCTGTACACGGAGCTCTCCAACCCTTGCCACGTACCGTAGCAGTCCTGCCTGTTATGCTCCGCTGCCGTCCGTGCCACTGCCGCCAGCCCTGTTTCGTCGACCCCGCCGACACCTTGCGATCCTCTGGCGTGCTGCCGACAATCGGCCAATATGCTACACTTGCAGGTTTCTGGGTCATGTTGCATGTCTTTGCCGTGAGCTAACTCCTTGTTCTGGGAATGCCGTGCACATGTAGATATGATTTCAAACCGCCCTTGCCTAGTGTTTCATCTGCCTCCTCAACGCCTGCTCTCACAATGTCATCTTCGGCTGCGACTCCCTCACGACCCACCGCGCTGTGATTAATTTTGCCCGTGCTGAACTTGTGCTTTTTCCACTGTGTATAGTTTCATTGTGAGACGTGCCTTTGCGCTCCGCTAAGCTTCGTCTAGCTGCCAAAAGTGACTGTAATAGGACAGACCGGCCACATGTTCAAGCAGCGCAGCGAAGAGCTAGACGAAGTACAGCCGGGACTTTGAGTGGCTGGGGGCGATCGAGAAGTACTAAAGTTTGCATTAATTTATGTGCAAAGGATGTTCATTCTGAACATCTTTGCACATAAATTTATGCAAACTTTAGTATTCTGATCGCGCCACTCTTTGAGCCTGAAAACGAACGTTTCAGTGTGATGCTGTGTCTATGCAATTTAGAGCCTGTGGTGTACAGACCAGTTCCACCAGGGAGAAATTGCATTGGCTGTACTTATTGCGCAAGGTGTCGGCATGGGAAAGGAATGGTCCGAAACATAACGCCTCCAAAGAAATCCATCATATGAAGATTGCTCGTGCGAGACTTTGGCAGGCAATGCGGAGGAGTTCCCTTGAAGGGCTGTCAGCATCAGTGCATCGCTGAGGCTAATGTGATGCTGTAAATGCACTGGATTTCGACTCATGCTTACAAACACGTCAGGCGTTTCTGTTCACAAAAAAAAAACATGGTTTCTAGGGAGAACCAATTTCCGTCCTTGTTGAACCTCGGCAGAAAATATATGATCTGCCGTGGAGGGTTAAACTGTTGTGCATAGTAGTTTGCAGTCACGCTTCTATATGCGCCTGCAGTACCGCTGCATAAGCCCTATTTACTTTTTGTCATGTCAGACCAAGTTGCCGACACTCTGTCAAGTAAGCTCTGACGCGCGAAATCTCTGTGAACATGACAGGCGACGATTTAGTCTCACGCACTATGGCTAGTAAAACTTGATGGTGCTGTACAAAGTCCAAAGTCATTCCTTTGATTTTGCACCAGGCACGCGCAAGAATACATCACGTAAAAGGGATATCTTGTCGATAAAGCCCACATCCAGGCAGACTCCCCACATTTTCAGTATCGGTGCTAAAAATATCAACATTGGACACCAGCCAGCAATAAATGATGGTATCATGATTCCCTACCTGACACCAGTCGAAGACACTAACGGTCGCCAAACCAAATAAACCAAAGCTTTCATAGTTAGATTGAAGATAACAGCAGACCCATATAATCAGCGAGGTGTTTGTGACAGGAGTTGCGATGACGCGTAATTATGTGTAGCTTCCAGGACTTCTCACAGTACTGTTTAGCTTGCTCCCTACGTGAGGATGCCGGTGCAGTACTGCGTATATGGGTTTTGTCGCCCACAGCGGAAGCAAGTCAAATTTATGGCCTAGAGTGCCAGAGTGGAGGAGCCCGCTGCGTTGAACTCTGGTGGCCGTTTAAAGATGCATCCCGTTAGTTAAGACGAGAACTCGGTGGTCTAAAGAGCCATGTCGACTCCCAATTTCGCTGTCCTTGAGTCGTGGGGATGCCGGCAGTATCAAGTCATGAAAGCGGACGCGCAGTGGGATTTGTGTGTCGCCACTGGAATCGAGACACGCCTGAGTGATATAAATAGTGATAACACCCTCGGTGCACCCTATATCGGCTTTAAGCTGGCAGATGATCAAAGCGAGGTACTGGGAGGGCTCCGCAGGTGCCTAGAAACGGGCTTATAGACGCTTATAGTGCACATCAAGATAGCTCGGCAGACTGGCGAGTTCACTTGGTGGTCAGCCAGAACAGTGACTTTGCTCAGGTGCTAGGATGACGAGTTATGCAGATCACTGGTGACCAGCACGCGGCCCTCGGCATCGTCAGACTCTCCCTTCATGTATGCGATGGTGACTTTGCTTCGCAAGAATTTTCCTTGAAAATGGAGGGAACGCTAGAGACACTAAGCGTATATTTTTCGAACAATACGGGATATATTCCCCAGACGCAGTTATTAGCATCCTCGTAAATCTACCTATATCGGTAGTGTACACTAATTGGGGCACAATTTAAACAAACCTCAGCACATCGAAACAAGGCTTCGTGGAAAAGTTAGTTTCTCAGAATACAGCAGTCTTTTTTTATGCTGACATTTCTATAAATTCAAATCATCCTGTCCCGTCAAAACTTCAGGCGTCCGGTCTCTGCTTGAGTCGTCATGATTAAAGCATTTGAAAGAAACGACGCAAATGTCAGGGAGAACCGCGCGACCACTTTTTTCGCCGCGTCGCAATGCGCACGCGTTTTAAGAACCAGGCTGCTCACTCGGTATGGTGATGTGGTGATATGCTGTATTACTGGCGACGCCGCGGCCCTCTTCTCATGAGATATGCCACATGGCCGCCTGATCAAGAGCCGTGTGTACTTAGCAGGTGGTACATAGTTGACCCTATCGTCACTATTTTTACCGCCTCCAGTGACGGCGAAAAGAATCCATGATGAGGTTTATTGGGAAGCATTGTAACTATTGCAAACAATTCTGTCACCTCTCAGGGCGAGTGGGAACCGAACCAGAAACCAAACTTAAATTGAAGTCCACGACTCCATAAACGCCAGCTAATTTGACTGCATGACAATGTTAATGATTCTCGTTCTGTATAGATTATCGTTATTGAGAAGAAAATTGTCACATAGTATTCGTTACGAACTATGCTTCGGAGAGAGCTACAAATCTTCCTATATTGGACATGGTGATCTGTTTATGGAAGCCATCGCGTAACTATTCGCTTGCTGAAATACTGATGGTAGTCTTATGAACAACTTAGCGGTATTGTTTAGAATCAGATGACGTTTTGACTTCGCGTACTTATTAGGATAGACTCTAGCAGAACGAAAGTAAAACAGACCAAATATCTGTTGTTTTCGCCACTGTATATGTGCGCGTGGATTTGGCATAAATGCGATGTGCATTGAAAAAGTATAATATTGTGGAAAAAAATATTTTCTGAGTTGTCAATGTATCCGATGAATGTGAAAGCATGTTAGCGGCATAGTTATTTACAATTACAGGCAAGAAGATCGGTGGCTGTGGCAGCAGTTGTAGCGAAAAAAAAAGGCGGAGCTTTAACCTCAATGAAAAAGCTTCAAAGAGACAACAAAGGTGTTTGTGCCATCGTATGAGTTCTCGTTATGTGTTCGGCAGGTTTGAGCTTGTCTTTTGTAATCAAGATCATACAACTCGCCATCATACGGTGCTTTCGATGGCGTACCTTCGGTAATTGTTCTCGCAAATTTGAGCAGTTCTCTGCCGCTATCTTTTTGCTATCATATGCAGTAAAGTTTTGCGCCGATGGTTATTTCTTTGGTCTACAGTATATGAAGTCCACAACAGCCAAAAGAAAATTGGTCAGAATATAGGTATCTCTGCAATAACATAAGATAAATATCTGTATTCGAGAACAGTCTACCTTGCTGTGGAATAGAGCGTTTTAATTTACTACTATCAGCTCAAGAGTCGTGCACCTGAACATTGAGTGAAAGGTAGCTATCGCTGCGTGTTGTTTCACACAGGTGCCGCGAGCTTGCGAGAATTAACTCTAAGGCTATTGAGCCGCATCTTCACTGGACCGCTTTTAAAGCGGTGGTGACACAGCCTGTATTGTTTTCGTAAGCGCCAATCCTTGAAACACGACAGTGGTAGATGATCAATACAAATTAAAGGTTAGTTGGTTCGGCATACTTCACTTCACCATAAAGCACAGTACGAAGGTGGAGGTAAAGACAGACATGGACAGAGAGATCTGAGCGCGTTTAGCATCTTTCTGTCCCTCCTCGTTCGTTCTCACTGCAGTGAAGTGGCGGGCTATACTCACCCGAACCCCGCAATCTACGTCGCTTCGCCTTTGTGTATGCGTCCTTCATGGCTATTAGATAACTGAAACTGCTTTTCTGGACCAAATGTCTAGAAGTATCGTTCTCATGGACAGTCTGTCATTGTCACCATTTCGCGCACTTTAGCGTGCGCTCCCAGACACCCTTATGGCATGTGGGGGTAGCGGTCTCGGTCACACAGAAGATGCCCTCGTTTCAGCGTGGCAAACCCAGCCGTAGACCAGCTACCAAGTGACAAGGGGGTTGGTCGTTTGGTGCCCAGCTTTCGCCGGTCGCAAGCCAGAGAATGGGTCGGAGCCAAAGGTTAAAAAAAAGTTTATACAGCGAAGAAACGGTACAGAGGATTCCACAGTCACTCGTTCGAGCAGATACGAAGTGTTTCACATATATTAAGATGCCTAAATTAAATTTTAAAGGAAAGAGGTGTGAAGAGTAAAGAAGATGAAGAAGAAGCATTCGGTGGGGTGGAGAGAGATGAGTGGTGCAGAAGCATTTGGTGAGGTGGAGAGAGATGATTGGAGGAAAAGCATTCGGTGAAGTGGAGAGAGATGACTGGTGGAGAAGCATTCCTTGAGGGGGAGAGAGATGATTGGTGGAGAAGTGAAGACGATGACAACGCTTACGTGTACTAATGCGAAGGCTATGAAAGGGCAAGCGAGAGCGAGGCACGAGCGAAGAGCAGAGAACCGGAGACTCCGGCGGGTAAGGGACACATCGGCTGGAAGAGAGCGACGCCGGCTACTGCTCCGGTGAGCTCGCGTTCTACGGCATCGCATCGTGGACTTCCTGCCGTTCTTGAGCCCGTTCCGGGGAGTCAACGGAGGACGCGACCACCTGCTACGGCCAGGGGTATCTCCAGCGCTGTTGCCATCCATCCGGGTGGTGCCCCCAACGCCAACAACATCGGCATCACCTCCACGGGCGCTTGGACTGGGAGCTTGTACTAAGCAGCGAGCGGCGCCGCCAACGACGCCAGTCCAAGCACGTCGAACGCCGCTTCGACGCCGCCTACTGGATCCATACAACGCCGCAGCCACACCGAACCAACCGTGAGCACTAACGCCGACCGCTAATAGTAGAACGCTAGTAGTAGACGCTGGTAGCGGTGTGCCCGGGTCGTGTGTTTTTATAGTATTTGTATTTTGTGTTAGTTTCATTAGTTTTGTGTTCTAGTGTGTGTGTCACGTAGGGTGTATTAAATGTGCGTTTGTGTGGGTACACCTGTCGCCAAGTCCATTCTTTTGACCCGAGTGTTCTCCGGGGAGATCCGTGACAAAGTGATTTACAAATACAATGCAGCTCGTGCAAAGTAACAATAGAGAGAGATTACAATTCAACAGAACCTTTGCACCTAAAGTGCACTAACACAGAGAGACAAACAAACAAAACACAATTTGTTCACCGGGCACTGCGACAGTACGACGACCTGAGGAGCACGACGGGGCCGATCTGCAGACTGGCACACGTTTCCTGGCTGGCCCGTGGCTGGGCGAGTGGTGTCCTCCCGGGAGTCGAGCGGGCGGGCTTCACGGAAGCTTAAACGGCGGCTCGGTCTAACTGACAGCGGTTGAAGCCCCTCATTTATAGGGGCAGACCGCGTCAGTTGGTTCTTCGCGCTAAGGCACGTGCGCACATACACGTAGCTTCAACTGCATAAACTCCTCCTTCTCGCAACCCATTGGTCGAGCGCGGAGACCACCTTCAAGAATTTTCTGGTTCCTTCTCACATGCGAAGACGCCGGCGCGAGAGCGAAGGTCATGCCCTCTCCGTCGATGATGAGTAGAAACTACTCAGACATTCTATACAAATGGACGCCGCGCGTGGCTATGTTTACTTTGGCGACGCACTGGCGAGCTGAGTGGAAAGCCCACGCAAGGTTTACGCGCTCTCCGGGGAACCTTCCCCGCTGTTTTTTTTTTTTACTTTACCGCACGCGGGCGTAATTTCTTACGCGCAGCACCGTATTTTTCGAATATGCGCCGAATTTTGTGGCAATGCCCCTTTCTTTAAGAATATTGTGCAACAATAATCACAAAACACAATATTCGTGCGCACATGCTTACGCAAACAAACTCAGTGGCGAATGCCAAAATACACACATCAATACAATGATGCCTGCACGCACATAACACTTGGCAACTGTGAAAATTCACTTGAATACATGCCGCCACTCGGAAATACATTAGCTTAATACAAAAAAGGGAGCATTCAAGTTCAGGTCATTCTTGCGCCTATATTTCCACATTCGGCCGACGTGTGCTCGGAACAGTACTGTTTCTCTCAAGCTTTCCGTCGTCTTTTAATTTCATTTAGCCCACGAATCTGGCCTTTCTTCCTGTCGCGAGCTCTGCTCTTCTTTCGCCTTTTACTGAAGCTTGTCTTCCTTACGCGATTTTGGCTCTGCTTCCTACTCGTACTCCTCTGAGTGTTCCTGCTCAGACTATGAGCCCTTCCTATTTTTTTTCGGGTAGCGCGTCTGTTGCGAACAGATTTAATGCCAGTTCGCTCATGACGGCTCCACTTTTCGTGTGTTTCTTCTTCTCGGCAAGCGCTCTTCTGCTTTCGCTTCCGCTTCCACACTGAGTCCCTTCTGAAAGTTGGGCTGGTTTGTCGCAACTTCTTTTTTACTTTTCTGCGATGTTCGTGCAGCTTGCTTGCCCCCGACTCAGCTGTTTTCAGCTTGGTTCGTTTTTGTCCTACTTCCTTCCTCATTCTTCTTCGGTGCAAGCCCGTTTCCTTATCTTTCGAGATTAGTTCTCGTGATGAAGCCACTGGTTCAGTCCCCTTTTGTTCTTCGAGGACTGAAGTTCCTTCCTGATTTCCTCTCTTGAGCTCGTCACTTTCAATGCACTCGTGCTTCATTCCTTGCACTGCACTTACACCTTTCTCACAGGCCGAATTTTCACGACCTTCCTCATCGGGAAAGTCCTCCTCGCTGTTCGAAGGTTCACTCGGAAAATATTCCGGTTCTTCACTGAGGGTGCTCTCCTCAGCTGCAAGTGCGTTGTAGCTTTCGCCCTCTTTAACATTTGACCATTCTTTCTCGCAGTAGCTACTGCAACAATCAGGCGTGCAGCACTCTGACTTCTCGGTGAAGCTCCTGCTTTCTTCCTCAACGTCATGCGCCTTCCTTAAGGTCCCCTCTGATTCAAGTGTCAGGTTTGTCTGCTCCACACTGCCTACTACCTCGGTAGTAGCTACGCTCTCACTTTTGTGAGGAAGCGACACTCCGGTTCGGTCCTCCCTCTCTTTAATTTCAGCTGCAGGAACTGGCTGTTCCTCAACCAAACTCTCACTAGTGGAGCTAGTTACAACCTCTTTCGTGGTTCCTGACAAATCAGACTCGTTTGTGTTCCACCCAGCCGCTCCGGGGATTAGCTCCACTGGCTGCCTGACGTTGTTCAAACGCCGAACCTCAGCAAGCTTCCTTGCAAGGATTGCGTACTCAATTTGAAATTCTCTTTCCCGTACCAAGGCGAGCCTCGCCGCTTCTTCTCGTCTTCTCTGCCATTCTCTATCTCTTTCTTCTAGTTCCCTTTGTTTCTCTTTCTCAGCGGCTTCTCTTACACGCTGCCTTTCTCTCTCAGCGGTTTCTCTAGCGCGCTGCCTTTCTCTTTCTCTTTCCTTTTCAGCCCTCTCTCCCTATTCGTCCACCCATTTTAGCAATTCGACTCCGGTCATCCTCATCTGGATTCCAATCTCAACAAGCTCCTTAAAGTTCATTTCCAGATACTGAACTTTTCAAGGCACTAACCTAAATAACCGCTTCAGCGCGGCACATCACAATATCGCTCTGCTGCTAAACACTTGTTTACGACCTCTTCGTAAACTCCTTCCGACTCTTTCTCCGTTCTCTGCGCTTACAAAATACGAAACGTACTGTCGTGGACGCCAAAATGTCGCCACTTAGCGCACTTTAGCTTGCGCTCTCAGACACCCTTAGGGTGTTTGTGGGTAGCGGTCTCGGTCACACAGGAGATGCCCTCGACACAGCGTGGCAAGCTCAGCCGGAGACCAGCTACCAAGTGACAAGGGGGTTGCTCGTTTGGTGTCCAGCTTTCGCCGGTCGCAAGCAAGAGAATGGGTCGGAGCCAAAGGTTCACAAAAAAAAACAAAGTTTATACAGCGAAGAGACGGCACAGAGGATTTCACAATCACTCGTACGAGCAGATACGAAGTGATTTACAAATTCAATGCAGCTCGTGCAAAGTAACAATAGAGAGAGATTACAATTCAAAAGAATACTTGCTCCTGAAGTGCACTAACACAGAGAGATAAACAAAACACAATTTCTTCACCGGGCACTGCGACAGTCCGCCGACCTGAGGAGCACGACGGGGCCGAACTGCAGAGTGGCACACATTGCCTCGCTGGTCTGTGGCTGGGCGAGGTGTGTTCTCCCGGTAGTAGAGCGGGCCGGCTTGACGGAAGCTTAAACGGCGGCTCGGGCTAACCGACAGCTGTTGAAGCCCGTCATTTATAGGTGCAGACCGCGTCTTTTGGTTCTTCGCGCTAAGGCAGGCGCGCAGATACACGTAGCTTCAACTGCACAAACTCCTCCTTCTCGCGACCCCATTGGTCGAACGCGGAGACCACCTTTGAGAAATTTCTGGTTCCTTCTCGCATGCGAATACTCCGGCGCGAGAGCGAAGGGGATAGGGTATCACTTTAACGCGATCAAGGTCATGCCCTCTCCGTAGACGATGTGTAGAAACTACTCAGACATTCTAGAGAAATCGACGCCGCGCGTGGCTATGTTTACTTTGGCGCCGCTCTGGCGAGCTGAGTGGAAAGCCCACGCAAGGTTTACGCGCTCTCCGGGAATCCTTCCCCGCTGTTTTTTTTGTTTTATTTTACCGCGCGCAGGCGCCATTGCTTACGCCACACTTTTTTTTCGAATATGCGCCAAATTTTGTGACAGTTATGGAAAGTCAGTCTGTCGTTCCCCTTCGGCTGTCGGGGACGCGTTACCGATTCGCGACAGACATAGACAGTAACGGAGCAGCATATTCATATCATTTGTCATGAAAGTCGCTGTTAGGCCCACAGGGAATAAACTCTGTTAAAACTCCCCGGGCACAGTTTGATCAAACAAACATGTGAAAGGTCTTATATGTTTGCGCGAAATCCTCGGCATTTAGTTAGAGGAGTAGTAAGAGAACATCGTGCGCACATCAGGCTAATATGTACATTTTTTAATGAAACATGACTTCGGAAAAATTAAAATACATTATAAAGATCCATCCCTAAAAAGCTTAGCTTCCAATTTGTGTTTTACAATCATGGTTATCTTTGGTCACTCTTTCGATGTGTGCACAATACGGAGGTGTATTTAAGAAGTGCATGCCGGTTATTCGTACTTGGAATGCCGAAACGGCAGCGAAGATTCAATTTGATACAACGGGCATTAAACACATGTAGCGGTATCGAATAGGGTCATCTAGGCAGCAGTGAAGGGAAGAGAAGCAGCGCCTCCTCAGGACGAGATGCGGGTTGTTGTTCTTCCTACCGCTTTATGACGTTCTGGATGACTAGCGCTGCTGGGGCTCGCTCTCATGGCAAGACCACTCAGGTAGCTCCGCCCGCCTGTATAGCCGCGAAGAACAACATCACGGAATAGCCCACAGGCAAAACATTTATTGTAATCACCAAAAGATTACCCTGCCTCGGCAGCGCAGGCAAAGGGGAGGAGAGCAGCGCGAATGAAGGGGCATCACCTTGATAGCTTTGACTCGCAGCCTAGTCACGGTCAGTCAGAATGCATCGCCATTTCTCTGCCGTGGCTGTGCCCTCTCCGTGCACCACGCAATTCTAAGGAAGCGGGCAAGAAGTTAGTAGGGTGCTCTACGAGGTTGGCACTGCTGTATGCCGCCGCCAGCCGCTGCCCGAAGGGGACGGGGAGTCGCGGCCGGTGCACTACAGAAAACAGTGTTAGACATCTCGAGCGGGAGAAAGAAAAACGAATCCTTCATCCTTCAGTTCACAATAGTGATCGTCGTTCGAGGGCGACATTTAACCCTTTGGCACCTAGTCCGCAGGTCCTTGCCGCCGAACAGTGGGCTGCCAAGTTGGCAGGTTCTGCCTCAGGGGCAGCGGTCAAAGAGACGATGGCGGGCGCAATGAACGGCTTGCTCCACCTGCAGGCCACCCGTCGTCAGCCCGGCCTCGTGTTGTCCCTTGAACCACCGCCCCTGCCGACAGATGCATGTGGAAGGAGGCAACCTCGTTCCCCAGCTTCGCAACATCAGCACCGGTCGCAGCGTGCTGCTCGAGTGGAGTGTCCCACTGGGGGCGAAAAATAGAGAGCTGGCGGTTTATGAGGGAGGGTGGAGAAGGGGGCAGTTCTGACAAAGTAGGTGTCTCGCAGCTCTCTTTGGATAGGAATGATGTAGGCTTGTGTCAATATGGGCCTGGTTGGCTCGAACGAGATCGCTCGAGCAAGGTGCCTCTGTGATCGCTATAAATTTGACATTCGGCGATCGAGCCGATTTCGTGCATTATAACTCCAGGTGTATGGGCTTCAGGTGCGGAGGTGTTTTGTGTAGCCTAACCTTAACAGCGTTCAGCAAGTAGGCATGGGAACTTATTCAAGTCAACCCTTTATAAGGCGCAAGCTTTGAGATATGCCTAACATGCATACAAATGCGCAAGTGCTCTTAACATGAATGCAAGAATTGCATGACAGCTGTTCCAAGCCTTCCCGACTATTGGTGTTGTAGAAAGAAAGCGTACTGTGTTATTAATGCCTTTGTAAAAAGAGCTCAGATGTCGTGCCTTACCTCAAATTTTCGAACGTACTAGGCAATTTGTAATAGAATTGAAAATTGCTTAACAAAAACTGTTATAACGACAATTACTCACCGAAAAGGCTCAAAAGCTTAACAATTAAATTTTTTTTTTCTGCCCAGGTGGGTGATGTCGAACTCTGTACCCTCGCTTGTAAAAGCACGAAGAAAACGAAGGAGACCATTAGCGAAATTTCTAATAAAACAATGAAAGGCTTGTTTGACAGGTAGCATTCCGCGCACAAAAATATGGCGCGTAGGTGCATCGTTTTCAATTTCCGGCATTTGAAGCAAGTGGGGCACATTTTTCCAGATGCCGCATTAAGGTTTAAAACTCAATGACAGCGATTACTGCTTTCCTGCATATAGTATTCAGTAAAGGCTGACTGGCCTCTCGGGCTGCCAAACTTTACACCTCTCCCACACACAGCAACACAAGTTCGGACCCCGTAGAGTATCTGTTACGGGTCCAATTGGAATTATTTTTGGAAATGTGGCGGAACGTTTGAAGGTTGCTTCACTTCCGCCACCGGTTGGCCCTGTATTGCACTGCCTCCGGGACCGGCCTTGTCTTTAGCGCATCTTTACTATCCTGTCTTTCTATCCCATCTTTCAACTCTCCTACTATCTGCACGCGGTAGCGATTGTGGCTCAGCTTGAGCCAGTGGGCAGGCCTGTGCATTTTCCTTTTCTTTCTACCTGGCAACAACAGACAGACAGACAGACAGACAGACAGACAGACAGACAGACAGACAGACAGACAGACAGACAGACAGACAGACAGACAGACAGACAGACAGACAGACAGACAGACAGACAGACAGACAGACAGACAGACAGACAGACAGACAGACAGACAGACAGACAGACAGACAGACAGACAGACAGACAGACAGACAGACAGACAGACAGACAGACAGACAGACAGACAGACAGACAGACAGACAGACAGACAGACAGACAGACAGACAGACAGACAGACAGACAGACAGACAGACAGACAGACAGACAGACAGACAGACAGACAGACAGACAGACAGACAGACAGACAGACAGACAGACAGACAGACAGACAGACAGACAGACAGACAGACAGACAGACAGACAGACAGACAGACAGACAGACAGACAGACAGACAGACAGACAGACAGACAGACAGACAGACAGACAGACAGACAGACAGACAGACAGACCAGACAGACAGACAGACAGACAGACAGACAGATACCTCTCCCTTTGCGACGGTACAAAACGAATGCAATCAGAATTGACTCGAACCACGTCCTCAGGCAGCGCGTCCTGGATGTGGTTTGCCAACCTGGTACAGTGGTGACGATAAAGTTTAGCAGTAATGACTTAATACCGGAGCCTAGCTTCGTACCGTCCGGCGCTATGGTTGGCAATACGTCCATAGCCGCCGTGCAGAATCATTCCATGTTTGCAGCACAGGGGAGGAAAGCATGAAGCAACCTTTGTCGAGCACACTGCTTTAGGAACGGTGAAGTGCTGGCTTCGACGTTGGCCGGCTATGCGCGACTGTGGACATGGCATTTCTTTTTCCATCGGTTGTTGTGAGCAGGGATATCTTTGTACATATGAAAGTTGAATGGAATTACATCTCATTTATAACCCAGGTGTCATCTAACCTATTCGACCAACATACAGATGCTTACTGCTGCACACCTAGGCAACTAGTAAATTGTACTCGTACAGAAAACTGAACAACTATAAGAGTATATGTTACATAACATAAATGTTTAGGACGCCATTATATAATTACATTTCCTTAATTTGTAAGCCCATCTGTGCCCTTGTTACGCCCTTTTTAATAATTTTTCTTATGTACAAGCACTGAGCAGCTTTAATTCAGAGTTTTCTATAGTGTTCGCAATTTTAAAGGACTTCACTGCATTCTAGGGTGCATCCGAAATTCTAGTTATTGCTGCGCAATAGGACAGCTCCACAAGAAACGACTTACGGGAGTTCCGTTTGGCCCGTTCACTTCCTTCCTGTCGTCTTTTGGCGCTGCTATAGCCACTGTGAAGACGTAGCTTTATCGAAAGTAGCGAGTTTATTTGAACGCTTGGCAGTGTGCACTAGTTTTAGTTTGTAATTTATGCCTCCGATACATCCAAAACACTATAAAGATTCAGATAATTCTTGTTTTTTTCGAGAGGTTATCAAGAAAGTGCATTGAAGAAATGCATAAATACATATCCCAAGAAATACATTGATGCCTTGTAAGGTGCTCCTTCTTTGCGGACACAAGCAGTTATGTGCACGGTTGCTCGCAATGACACAACATAAGAAGGTAATGAGACCTGCTTACACCGAGCACTGAGAGAAAAAAGGACTCCTGGGCATTGCCCTGGCTATCTGAAAGCTTTATTGCTGCGAAAACCTGCAAGTCATTTGTACTTATCAAGGTGAAAATCACCAGCTTTGCTTCCTGTCCACCATGGGAGTAAAGTGTCTATATGCACAACATTCAAAATGCCACATGCTTCTAGAAAATCCTCCAGCGATATACAGTGAATACTGAGCTCTAGCCGAAAACTGTGCATAACTCAGATTTACGTTTTAAATCCAATTGACAGATTATCTCCAGCAGAGAATTTAAATATTTTATTTTCACATATTTAGAAGACTTCAGCTACAGTACAATCCAAAGAGCTGTGGTGTTGTTGTTGCACATTGAATTTTAAGGGCAAGAAAAAAGAAGGTCTTATCAAAGGAAAAGCATTCCAGCACACCCTGTGAAAAATGTTTGGTTTCTCTTTTGGGTTTGATTTGTGAAATGCTCCACACAGTCCGTGCTTGGCCCTTGTTCCAGAGAGGAATTCCGGACCCGAATCTCGTACCACCCAAAGTACTCTAAAAATAAAACAGGAATTGTTATTATAGGAAACTATCCTCCTGAAAAATAAAAAAAAAACTGAAATAGGCAATAACACAAGCTTTTACATTGTGCAGTAAATAAAACGTCAATTACTATCTCCCGCACTAAAGAAAACGAAACGATAAGCCCTGTCGCCTTCTTTTGATAGTTTAGAATACTTGAAAATTCAGGCGTCTTTTTTTGGGGCGCGCCTGGCCTCCTTACAAAGAGAGCATGATAATAGTCAAGCGCAGAACTTGACGTGTGACGCATCATTTCATTTCTAATAATATATTATCACGTGCAAAACAATGAATGGTGGCCTTTTTAGAGCACCATTATCCCCATAAATTATGTGTAAGCACTTTTAGGCGCAAAATAAGCGCCACCTAACGCCTTTGTTTTTTGCCACGTGGATAATGAAAATGTTGAAATCTTTTTACTGAAAGACGCAATCTAATGGAACTAGCGATGAAAGCTCCACCCTTCAGTTATCGAAATTGGGTGAGTAGATGTGATGTATGAAGGCTGGTGTTTACTCCCGTTCGGACAATGCAGTAAAACAGGAGTTTAGCAAGTATAGCAACAACAAATGTGCATAAATGTGGAATAAACAACACCCTTGGCTTCTCTAATGATCCCACTGCTATATTTGTTCGGTGCACGCTGAATGGGTAGAGAATGATTGGAAGAAAAACAATCTTTTTTTTTTTCGCGATCAATCTCTTCACCTTCATACATTTATGAAAATTCGCTATATTTGTGCAAACCTGCTTTAGTGTAGCCTGTCTTAGTAATCAGTACGTTTTGTTATTGCCGAAGGGCATTCCAAAACGAAAATAAGATCACTAGACAAGAGCACGTATTTCGTGCCTGAGGTAGCAACAGCCTTGTATATTGTGTTTTCTTTTTGGCTTGCCCTGCCTTACATGCTGTTATAAAAGGTCTGTCAATAGGTCATGTGCCTGAGTTCTATCCCCTCTTTATTGTGTGGTACTTCACTACTTATTTTATTTTATTTATTTAAAACTCACCTCATAGTCCCCAGCTATGGGCTATTACAGGAGGACAGCATAAGGAGAGAAACGGCTTTTTTAAAAGGTGAATGTGTGCCGTAAACAAAAAAGCTACCATATATTGTACTTTCGCGGCAAATGATCGTGAACTGAGTGTTATCTTGTCTTATAACCACTGTCCAGCTTTCTAAGTCAAACCGCATGAAAGAGTGTGTCGAATTATGCTTATTTCCTGGCGTAACCGGGTTACAGGTGATGATGCTTGCTTACAAGTGTATTTCGCAAGCAAACAACATAATAAGAACGTTTTGCGCCTATACGCAGTTCAGCGCTTTCCTGTGGATACTTAATTTCTCATTAGTGAATCTAGCTAGCTTCTAATTAAGATCTACGAAGCGTCGCCAACGGACTTCGAAGACATTTTTTTGACCCTTCGCTCGCAATCTGCTGCTTGAATGCATTGAGAAGGCTCGTTTACCCGCTGTAGTGGCCCTGCGTTTAGGATGCTCGGCTACTGAGCCGGAGCTTCCAACCTCAAACATGGCCACGGCTGGCACCTATCGAATGATCAGAAACGAAATGGCGCCTTTTGATGTGCTATGTAAATGCACATTCAAGATCCCCAGGCGATCGAAATTATTTCAAAGCTCTCCTCATGCGGGCGAAACCAAACCACTTACAGCCGCAGTGCACGTGATATGAGCAGACCAGAGATCCTATCGAGCAATAAAGAGTCTCATAAGCTCCCTCTAGACGGCTGAAGCCAGTGGAGCCCTAGAATAAGGACCTCACCCACAAGCCTTAAGAAACATTCCTCCGATTTTAATCATTAATGTTTACCCACATACCTACTCAAAACGGCACCTTTTTCTCTCTTTCTTCTTTCACTCCCACCTTCCTCCCTTCCTTTACGGCGTGATCCGAGTCTCCACCGAGATATGAGAGAATTAGTACGTCATTTCCTTTCCTCAAAAACCAATTTATTTTATTTAGTCTCTTTATCGACGTGAGCTCATTCTGTTTAAAATGAAGGAGAGCGAGAGAGTGGCTTTTGGAAGTTCACCACTTATATGGAGTCCGCTTATATATAATTTTCAAAGGAATCGTCGCTTCTAGAAGCAGAATGACTGCATAGGCTCCTTAATTGCACCTAGAGAACATGATTTGACTTGTGTTAAAGAAAAACCTTTACTGGCGTCGACGAGCCAAGGCGATCGGCTTGGTGCATTTGACCGTAAAGTAAAGGAGTGTCAGCCACGTGACATGCCACGTGATTCGCCTGAGCAGCACCGTGCCACCCCCTCACCAGCTGTGTCCACGTGAGTAACACGTGACTCTCCGTTCATTTGACAGGGAGACAACGCCGCTCTCACGTGCATACACACAGCCCCATTGCAGTTGGACGCTATCGATCAAGGAAGTCGGCCGAGACAGTAAACGCCATCGAGACGGTCTCGTAGACAACGGGCTGTGTCTGGTTTTCTGGCTGACGTTGCCAATCATGCTAATATTCCGCTAGAGGTAGAGAAGCTGCTGCTGATGATAGGAAGAAAGGAAAGGAAACTGCACGGGCCTGCCTACTGGCTCAAGCCGAGCCACGCTCGCTGCCGCGTGCTGAAAGTAGGGAAGCTAAACGTGCCAAGCTAGCGGTAGATACCGACGCAGAATGGGAGACTCGAATAGCTCAACGGTGGTAGAAGGATGCCGAAAGGCTGCAGCGAAGAACTGTGGACGCAGTCGCTGCTGCTTCTGCCTCTGCCACGAGTTCTGCTTCGGCGACGGACGAAGAGGTTGCGTCCAACCTGGCTTAGCAACACGACATAACCACGCATAACAAAGCGTTAGTTTGCATGACCGGGCTCAGCCGACCTAAGCCGCACCCATTTTTTCATCAGCAATTTACTCATTGCTATAAATCATGGCAGTAGGCGCATCCTTCCGCTCTGTCGATTTTTTCTTTATTATTTTTTACTGCAAGCCTATGTTAAAAAGACGCTGCCCTTGTCTGCAGTGTGGCTATCTTTCCTAGCCTCCCGTACACCCTCCAGATGATTTTAGAATAAAAGTGCTGGTGTCTACTGGCGCCGTGTTACACGAGACCACAAGACACTTCTGCCATTTACGCTTCCTCTCAGCTAATAAATAAAGCCATCGTAAGGAAATGCTAAAAACCGCCCACACCTTACCTTTGCGTCTTTCAACCATCAAGCTGAAAGTTTGCTGAAGGCCTTATGTTGACCCTCAAATACTCTCATGTCAGCCCCAGACGGCCTTTTTAGAATATTGTAAATTTAAGCGCGAATCTACGAGGCTGACGCTAAGAGCGGGCTAAAGGTAGTAGCGGCGCAAATTGTCAAGCTGTCACAGAATTCAAAAAATGTTGCCTAGTTGTGCCGCCTCGCCGTCAAATCCAGTTCCTAACTAGTAGTTCAAAATATCTAGAAAGAGCAAACCGCAGGTGATGCATAGCAAAAAGCAATAAAATGGCAGAATGGTAACTTAGTTAAACCGCGTAGACGTGAGAATGCATGTGCTTAACCTGTTTTTTTTTTATGGTTCGTCGGTACGTCTGGCGACGATAATAGGCTCATGTTAAGCTCTGATCGAGGTTAACCTGATCTGATTTTTTTGCATCGCATACGAAAATTGATGAATTCGTCGATGTGCGATTCACATCGCGAGATGGTGTTGCAGTTTAAAAGGAGTCACGATCGGCTGCGGCGACAGCACAATGCTCGCGATCAGCCACCACCGAATCTGAACTGTTCGCCCCGCCACGGCTTCGATTCCTACTAGCGGCAGAATTATTATTAAGGCGATAGTCGTTAATGCCTTATACTTGCGGCCAAGACCTTGTCCGGTCTCAGGTCATGTTCGGTACAAGGCGTCTCACACCGATGTCGTGACACTGTCAGTTGGTTAAGAAAAAAAATCTTTGTGCACGGCGGGATTCGAACCACGATCGTTCCGTTCCGCAACCGAGTGTACTAGCGACTACATTACTTCATCCCAATGAATATGTAGTTTTATTTTTCTTTAATGCATAGATATAGTTCCTGAAAAGAAACACCAGGCCACCATACCGCTGCACGACCCAACTTTCCAAAACATCAAATGCCTTGGAGGCACACACATGCCTCCAGCTAGCGGAGCCAGCCAGGCGGCTCTTCCAGAGCAGCATGAACTCCCCGCAGCAAAGCGCATTGCTCACGAAACAAAGATTTTGACGACCGTGGTGATTCGGCGGGGAGGTTCATCATGCGGCTTTTCCAGAGACTAAATAGTCGCAGCAACATAAAGAGATCATATGGCACAACAAAGTTTTTTTCCAAAGGCAAGAAATGGATACTGCATTGTGTGATGTCAATTTCCTTCTCAATTGTTTGTTGTAATATGTCCCAGAGAACCATTGCACCAATGCACAGAATAAAACAATGGTCAATGGTCTCTGGTGTATTGCACAGGCGACAATTCACGGTCCATGGCTCAAGCATCTCATTAGCACGAAGCCTTGCCTTCCCAGGCCGCGTGGATGTGTGCAGTTTAAAGAATAATGTTTTTGCAGCAGAAACACTGCACATTCGCTTTACATGTTTTAAAACACTGGTATCAAGAAAGTCAAGAAAAGGTTGCCGATACAACGGTAAGGAAACAAATACTCTGTAAGTGCCTGAGTCATCTACCACCTGGAGAGGCTATACTGGTAGTGTAAAGAAAAGCGCACAGTGAGGAAATTGAAGGTGTTAGCGATTTCCTTAAGGAATCCCCGTAAAGGCCTCTCACGACTTTGTAGAGTCGGTGCGAACCGGAAAGGCAAATGAGCACTGAGACTCCTGATAAGCACAGCTTCTGAAGAAAAGGTGGTTTGCCGATTTGAAAAAGAAAAAAAAACGCGAAAAAGCTGATGCTCGAATATGGGAACAAGGCCTATTCCACCAGACTCTGGAGAAATATATAGGTTATCGCGACACATGGGTTCTCATTGGGAACGCCATACGAAGGAAGCTAATATTCTGTGCATCAGATGCGCTTTCTTCCTCTACAGTGGAAAACCTGCAATACATCGGCCAGTTTCGCGAATAAAAAAAATGTTGCAGACTTGAGCCAGAGCAAACACTGACTGTTTCCTACCTATCCTAGCCTGGGATTGTCGCCTCATCGAAACTATCTGTGAATCTTAGTAGGCGCCACTGTTGCGAATTTGATGAATAGAACCCCTATGTAGTGAACGGTTCCGCAGTCCCAGCTTATGCCTCCATGATCACTTGGCGTTGCACACCAATGACCCAACCAAAACCCCTTGCATTTATCTAGATTAAGAGCCGCACCTGATAAATCGCAAAACTGTTCTGTCAAATGCAATGCCTCAAGCACACTCTCTTTGTCAGAACAAAAAAGCGCGACATCGTATGCGTAGGCCTCAGTCTTAATTTCACATTGCGCCAGGGAGAAACCACGCATAGTTGTGCGGCTAATAACACTGAGGCAATGGGGTGCAAGATATAGCACAAACAACAAAGGTGATAATGGACAGCCTTGGCGAACAGATAACTTCAATGGAATAGGTTTGGCTAGCTCTTGGTTAACAATTAGCTTTGCATAGAATTCCTTATAGCGCAGTCTTATACCTCTAAGCAAAACATCTCTAATATCTCAATGCTTTAAGACTGCAGGTAAGAAATCGTCACGAACACTACCAAATGCGTTGGGAAGGTCGATCTGAATTAGAGCTTCTTGTCCGGTCTCATCTGATACTGTATGCAATACTGACCGTAAATTATGCATATGGGTTTGGATGCTGCTGTCTATGATACCGCAGACCTTGTGCGTGCCTTTTAAGTCAGCTAACCCCTGCTGCAGACGATTGCAAAGAACCTTTGCAAAAAGTGTGTAATGTACATTGCAGAGGGAAATTGGACGATATCCCTCAACTGTTTTCAACCGATTTGTATCTGTGCTTTTTGTAACTAATATAGTATGCCCAGCATAGAAAGTGTGGGACAAAAAATCAACACCGTAGCAAGCCTGGAAAAACTCCATTAAAACAGGCGCGAGGCAATTGGAAAACATTTTACGAACTGCTTAGGAATAGCATCTGGCCCAGGAGATTTCTGAGACGTCAGTTCCGATATGGCACATTTAATTGCGTCGAAAGTGATAGGCCCCTCCTCTACAGCATGCTGCTCAATCTTCATGTCGAGGAAAGGCTTCGTATAAGCGACTGTAATCTGATCTCACATTTATGCCCGCTTAACCACCAAGCAGCTTCCGGTAATAGTAAAAGAAGGCATCAATAATACCAGAACTATCGTTGTATGTGCAACGACCACACTGAATTTCCAATATTTCTTTAGCAAGAGCAGTCTGCCTTCCATCGCTCAGGGCCCGACGAGATGGTTGCTTATCCAGAAATCTACGAGATCTAGATCTTAACAAGGCCCCCTTGTATCTCCCGGGTTCAAACTGCGAATGCTCTGCCTTTACGGCAGTGATATCTTCTAGATAAGCACATGGTCTGATGCTCTCTAACTCATGTAGCTCAAACAAAGTATGGCTGAGCTCTCGAAGGTGATGACTCTTAAAAAACGCTACTCTTGCTGAGGCTTCAATAGCCAAGTTTTTTTTTCTTCATTAAATAAGTCCCATTTTTCCAAAACTGAGATACCCCGTGACCATATGTCCTTCAAGCAAGTAGATACAGCAAGGTTGGAGATTTTATCTGAAAGCAGAAAACTATTCAACATCCACAACTCCCATCGACGATATAGTATGCGCCGACTACACGTCACTATCTGAAGAGACACCATGCAGGGATCACTGAAGAATATGGGCCGCATCTAGTAACAAAGAACGCTGGCTAATAAGTCTGCTGAAAAGCAAATCCTGTCAAGCCGAGCTCTATAGGAGCACTCAGAATGAGTGAAGTGAATATTATGTCCCTTATCTTGCCCAACATCCACCTGGTTGTATTCGCATGCCAAATCAGTAGTAATGCAGCACGGGGGTCATAACGCTTACCTAAGACTGCTCGGGCTTCATCCCTACAAGCACAAGTAAAATCACCCAGCAGTATAATTTTAATGATGCGTGCACAAATGGTCGACTAGTGACAGGAAAAAATAGCCTTCCATCGCGCTGCTCTACAGGGGCATAAACACAAATAATTCGCCACTGTACACCCGAAATTGCAAGGTAAAAGCAGATAAGTCGCCCGGCATCATCTGTGCGATATGACACGGCAGTAATTCTCAGTGTGATGGCCAGGAATAGCATGCACCCTCCTGATAACCCTCACGAGTGACAAACGATAACATTGAATTCTGAAAAAAAGGGCTCGAGAGCAGCTTCACTCTGCTCAGCAGAGGACGGCTTTGTTTCATGGAGGGCTGCCCTATTCACACCCCATTTCTTTAAAAGATGCCGTAACTGCTGTTGCCTTCGACGGTCATGCAAACCCCTAATGTTAAGGGTAGCGACCTGAAATGCTGCGAGGCCCAATATTTTTGGTGCTTGTCTTATTTAACGCCATCCCTTGTACTGGGGTGGCCGGCCTGCAAGTCGGACGCCTATAGGGCGGACATCGCCCTTTGTTTTGAGGCTACCCTTCCCAATGCCACCACAACAGGTGCCTTCTGCTCATCGCCACCGACACACCGGTAAGACATAATCATCGGTAAGATGCATCAGAGGTGCGCTGTTGTCTATCGCCTCTTATGAGACAGCCAAGGATTCGGCCCATGAAGCCGAGTAGACCACGTCACTTGCAACAACGCTGACAGCCGATGGGCACTGAAGACACCAGAAGCTTACACTTCAGGTGACACACTGCTGCACTCTGGCGACGGAGGGGCATCGCCGGCGAATAAAGGCATGCCGCATATTCACTGGCTGTAGCGCCTCCGTAGACTCTACTGAAGGGATGTTCAGCTCTCGTGATCGCTGGGTGACAGATGGCTCGTGAGCAGCAAGCACAAGACTCAAATGTAGCTGGCCCAGGCAGACGAGGGTGCGGTGGCTTTGGGTCCGGAGACGGGGATTCTTGTTTGACCGTACTTGCATGTGGTCACTGGCCGTTATTTGGTGTAGAAGTCTTTGATCCATCTTCTGTCTGAAGTTCATGACTGAGTTCACTCGACGCTTCCACAACATCCGACACAACCATAATGTGCCCTGACATCACTTCATCATCATGTGTCCAGTTGCCCTGGCGTAACCTGTCAGTATAACTCATGACACAGTTGTCTACTTTGTGCCCAAATCGTCGGCATTGGGTGCATCGAGACGTACGACACTGACGCCATACATGGCCCGCTTGGCTACAACGAAGACACAGCGGGGGCCTACCTGGGCTCGCAACTAAAGCTTGTACTCCGAAAACGTTGAGCGTGTGAGGAATTCTGCTTGCTGACACTCCGTCCTCAAGCGTGAGCGGTATTTTACAGTTCGCTGCTTGCATGTGATTCATTACGGGGCACCGCCACTTCTCACGCTCGATAGTTTGTACAGTTCCAAAAGGTTCCAAAGCTTCCACAATCCTTCGGTGCTTCATACAGCGCGGCAGCTAAAGTAGATAAGCTTCATGTTTTTGGTGTCGGGGACAAACAAGGGTCAAACACCTTTGACGCGGAACTCTGCTTTGTCAATAAGCTTCTGTTTTGAGGAGCTGCTCTCGCAGGTAACAATTAAAACGTGGCACATTTGGTACTCGAATATAAACAGAATGTCACAGAGGTCCAGAATCTGCGCCAGCGCGTCTAGGAAGTCGGGAGCATGGTATCTGAAACCCTTGAGGTAAGCATGCAGAAAGACGCTGTTGAGGACAACATTATCGGTAGGTAGTCGAGGGAGGACAACTTTGTGAGAGCCCGTGACGTCTTCAGGTGTCGGGAGACATCAGCCAAAGGCCGATGCGCTGCTTCCAGCTAGAAGCATTTCAAGACCCAGCCGTTCAGGACGGATTCCTTTTTTAAGAGCGTTAGCTCTTACTCATCACGTCTCGAGATTTCGTGACGTCTGCTGCCGCCCTTGATCACAGCGTCATCTGTGGCAGCAACTATCCTTCACGTTTCGAGATTTCGTGTGGTCCCCTACTACCCTGAGATCAAAGTGCCATCTGTGGCTGCAACTAGAAAACAGCGCATCTCGAATTGAAACTTGTAGCGCCATCTACAATAGCATTGTGGAAACAACCGCATGCCGCGTGAAATGATGATGTCATGGTCCAATATGGTGGATAGAGGTGGAACTATGTGAGTATGACGTTAGGGGACAAAATGGCGGCATTGTTTCGGTTTCTTGAATTCAAGATGGCGGCCAAATAAAGTCGGTTGTGCCCTCTAATTTCTTCCCCCTCGCCAAAAAGCATCCCGAAACGGGTAAGAAAACTGACCCGTTCCGGGACCGCTATACATGTATTCATTCGTTCTGCTATGTATACTCCGACAACAACCTGCCCCCATATGGGGACTCTTGTATACTGAATTTGGGAGGCAAATAAAACCCTATGGGTTGTGGTATAGAAATTAAACCACATTTAAATAATACGTAAATATTGCATACATGCAATTTCTAATTGAACCATCATCATATCGCACCGCAGGCCGAATTCTAGGCCCACCTTGACCCCCTGACCCCCCCCCCCCCCGCCCAACGAAGAAAATTCCGGTTGGGACATGTCTTGGGGGGAGGGGGGCGGTGCAACTCGACAATGGGTAGACGTACGTGCATCGTAATTTCTCTGATAGGTGGCGCTAGGCGGCGTGCGTGCGCGCATAGCTGAGCATGGTGGAAATCCACCCCGTTTCAAAGGGTATTACACTACGTTTCTCGACACGAGTGGCCCGTTCTTGTTCGCTTTCTTCATCTAGTAAACCAAACAGCTAACGCTGGTTACTCCAACGTCTTCCAGACGATGGCGGCCTTTTTTTCGTCTCACATGTAGTTCTTCTTGTCTAGCGTAGGCACGCTGGAGAGTGTTTCCAGAAGGACGTCGAAAGAGATGAATGCCTCCCAAAAGCCCTCCAGTGTCTCCAGCTTTTAGGACACACAAACAATTGTGTACTTAATCAATATCTTAACCACACATCAGTGACAAAAGCAGCACCGCGCTAATGGCTTTGGAATCACCGCACTTGAAGTGAAGAAAGTGCCTCCCTGAATTTTTTATTTATTCAAGGTGAAGATAAAAGCTTCAGCGGGGAATCGGCTTTTGAAGCTCTAGTTCTGAAGAGGAGCTTGCGTACTAAAACAAGCCTTGTTGACTGCGCGAAAGGCCAGTCGAAAACATTTCGATTTACTTCGTCCGCCAAAGCGATAGATGCGTTAAAGTAAGTTAAATGGAAGGTACGAAGGAAACCGTAAAAGCTTGTGAAGGGTACTAATTTCATTATTCTTTCTATGTCGAGTCGGCCGTGGTAAGCTGCTTGCACGGTTTTATTCAAGGCTGAAGAGTCAATGGTGGCCGGAGTTCTGTAAAAGTCTGCAGCGGCACGTGCTCACGCCATCTCGAGCTAGGGCATACCGCAGACTTCGGCATCTTCTCTTCGGGCACTATAGTTTTCCTGCCGTATATTCTTCGAACGGTCATTCTTGATGGTACACAGACAATTTTTGGCTACTACGTGCTTCTCCAGCTTAAGAGACTAGTTTTATGCTGCTTCAGTCTTAAAAGTGACGGTGTTACCAACGCCTTTCGATTGGAATAATGCCTGTCCTATATTTTACCTGTTGCCTGTGAATGTGTAAATCTTATGTTCCCGTTATGAAACTGCAGAAAAAAAACAGTGGTGGAATTTGGTCGCCGGTCCTCTACTTTCAGCCGGCAGGGTGAATTACTCATTCACATTAACCCAAAGGGCTCAAGAACGCTGTATCCTCCTATGTTACAACCGATGAATGTTATGAGAGCATCTAGTGTTGTCATCCATAGGCACTAAAATGCTATCAGGGAGCCTAAGAGCTCCAAGATTGTCCTTAACGATATTCTTATTCAATTGAACTGAAAAGCATTCGGTTCCGGTCATGGAACTCTGTTTCAAATGGCTAGCAATACACCTCTCTGCAAGAAATGTGGCCTGCCTGTTTGCTACTTCTTCTTGAGAGATATTAGTAAAAGAAAATATACAATGTGCGCAGAAGTGCGATAACCAAAAAGGTGCAGAAATCAATTTCTTATTAGAAATTAACCCAAAATTAAAATCGATTTCTTTGGTTGTCTGTCCGTTTCAGAAAGGCTCATGTTCTTTCGTTTTCCATACTGTCGTCCCTTAAATCTCTTAGTTCAATGAGTAACCAAGTGTCAAATAAGCAAAATACATACCGCCGGCGAAAGCGACGTCGAAGACGCCGCAGCTGCTGTTCTCATTTTGATAAAGCAATTCCTCCGTGGTGTTGGTCCCACTACCTTGCGAGGAGAAAAGAAAAATAACTTCGTTTTAATCCAGCACGTCTTAGAAGAAAAGGAGTTCTGATGCTACGAAGCATTCCACTGTTAGTTTATGAAGGTTGGTGTATTTCTCTTAATTTCGATCTTATTGATATGCGTGCTCCAGGTATTTTAAGACGATAGCGTTAGGGCTAGTGTTCTGCAGAAAATACGGCGTTATCATCTTGGGCGTCGTCGGCGTTGTGAGGGATAAATTGGCTAAGGTGGGTTGGCGGAGGTGGCCTCCCCATCCACCCATAGTGGCCATATGGCTATCGTATTGCCACCCTCGGGTACAAGATTCTGCTCGATCTCACACAAAACGCAATGGTCGGAAAATGGGGCGGTCCCGTGACCTTGTCATATCACTGTCGTGGGCTTGTCACAGTATGCCCATTGTGGCGGGTGGGAGTTAAATTAATGATTGGTCGCGAAAGTTTGCTCGCGCTGAGCCACTAGGGTCTCACAAGCTCCACCTATGGCAGCACCTGCAATCGCAAATCGCTGCACCACTCCGCCAACAGTGTTATGAGGACTCTCATTATTCTATGAATGTTAAGTGCCGAATTACCATTACAGCTATCGCGTCATACAATCAAGGCGGAGCTTCAGGGTCTCCTGCAATTTTTTTTAATTCGAAAAATAAGGAACACAGTGTCTATAAAGGTGTCCCTGACTGAAATTGAATATGTAAGGTTCTTTAACGTTTTCGATTTGGTGCGGTCTCTTCGCTCGTTTAGATTGTCGTCACAAGTGTCATCGTGCCTTTCGACCCTAGCATGGGCCAGGGCTTCTGCTGCAGAAAATGCTTGCACTAAAGTTCTTCCCTTACTACTTCGAAAACCATGTCTCTCGAATGTGAATATTCAAAGATCAATGACAACGGTGATATCGGACTTACTTCGCTATTTTCCTACTAAAGCGTTTGTAACGCACATTAACTTCAAAAAAGAACGCTGCTTCATCGCATAAGCACGCAAGGTGAAGTAAATGAAAATAAATGTTGTATGTTTCTCCTGCGAAAATAATATGGAAAAAAAAATTCGACACAGGTGTCGGATATATCATTTTCGCGTACGGATTGAAAAATCTGTTGTTTTTTTTCTGCAGCACGGTGGCTTTTGAAGGTGTCGCCGTAAGCTATCCCAGTTTGAAGAGGAACCTTAGGTCAAATATTTCTTTCTTTTCAGCTTTATTACGTATTATTTAGTATGAAGACTCTTTTGGCTTATATTATCTCACATGGCTGTTAATTAACTATGCGGGCTGTAAAAGGTTTATGGTACTCTACTATACTATGGCGCGTGGAAAAATAGCAGTCTGCTATATATTCACGTAATCACTCTGACTGACCATGACTAACATTTTAGGGTAGCAGAAAGGCTGTTGCACCTATTATTGAGGTTTGCATCATAACTGTTAGGTCGATTTTTATTCGATTCATATCCTCACACCAAGGACTGGAACTTTCTTCCATTTAATGGAGCTGGATGCGCATCTTATTTTAAAAGGTAGGTATTTTTTCTCCACGAACAGTCTCCTCAGCCTTTCTTCACGGATGATGAATAAAGCTGGGCTGTCTAATCAGGCACACATTTGCTTAGAATGCGGAATGATTGTTTCTTACAGCCTTTATTAGCTTAGGCATGCAAACTGAAATCTGGGTAGAAGCCGAATCGTCTTCAGCTCCTTATGGTTTATTCGTCAGATATTAACAGTAGATTTTCCCAGTCTGACAAGTGTTTAGCGTGTGTGTTATCCCGTTTCGTGCTAGAATCCAAGAACTAAGTAGGCTGAATTAGCTCATAGGGTATTGAAGGAAATAATTTTGTAATGAGCCTCGCAGGAACGCAATGGCTCCTGCGTAATTATGGTACCCTCCTGTGTGTCTGCAAGCGCTGTGCTTAGGATACCTAAATTGAGGCCAAAAGATTTCATGTTCCTAAGTCTTAGGATTAATCTTAATCATAATAATATTCAAGAAGTGTATATTTTTATTATTTCTGAACACAAGCCAGTATGTAAATACCTGCATTTCGTCATAACGAAATGCTTTCTGAAAAATAATACTTGTCCTGTCGAAGACTACAATATTTTTAGTTGCTTTTGTTTTTATCACATTGTAAATAAATAGCCCACAAGTTATTCACTATCGAAAGCTACCTTAAAACATAAATGAAATGGCGCCATGCAGCTTTAACGCTAAAAAATTGTAAGCAGTTCTATTTTAAATCATAGTGTAAAGAGTACGGGGCATGCCGCTCGTGTATTAGATATACTCAGGAGAGGACAAAAACAGCACGCTGGTGTTCTGCCCCACATCTCACTTCCGCTAATATCTATAGCGTATATTGAGCTAAAAATGAGCGTCATAATGCTGCCATGTTTCGTCACTGACAAGTCTTTTTCCTTTTAACATAAAGCTGCGAGAGTTGAAACAAAGTAGAAAAAACATTTTTTATGCGTTCGCTTGAATCACTAGGTTTAGCGAAACCAGACATAAACGTTTTGATTGTTTTATGAGATGATATTATATATTTTTTCCAAATATTGAATTTTAAGATTTGTCTTTTTACAGAATGACATGACTTTTGAAAACACACACTGCGAAGAGACAGGTTGGAGTAGTTCAAGAGTATATCTAAAAATGGCGCCATCGTTTTCGCGCACTTATTAGAGTCATTCCTTCTTCATGTCGTTTTGACATCAAAGCAAAATGAAAACTTTAAATTCTTTTCATCGTTGAATACTTCAACTTTGGCCACACTGGCGCTGCAAGCAAAATAGACCAGTGATCGAGCTCATTCATGCAAATCGGTCATCGTAAGCTGTTATTTTTCTACGAGGCCTCTGAGCCTGGTACTATTTTCAGCTACACCGCGAATGTAACAATGGGTCGGATCACAGTCAACCACAGAAGAATCGAGCAATTAGACTCATTCTCGCCGGCTGTTACGTTTCCACTCGATGCAGCATCCGAGAGCCATTATCAAGAGTTTAGCGGCAGTCTACAACCCTGCGTCTCACCCGATAACTAAGCCTGCAGGAAAGCAACGCCAAAGATCCGTGCGGATAACGTCATAAAAAGTGAGTTCTCCCCACGTGAAGATGGTGGAAGTAGTTCGAGACATCCGTATGGGCAGATAAAACGTGATCGAAGACATAAGCGGGCACGCAGGGTTCAAAAGATTCAAAGACACAACTTCCGTGATGGAAATAAGTTACCTGATACCATACGCCGAAGCATGCTGAACAACAGGCTCCGCTACTGACCACTAAATGTTAAGCGAAATATTCTTTTACGGTAGCTAAAAAACGAGAACTTTGTCGTCCCATATTAAGCTGAAAGAGTTGACCAGGCCCATCGCTGAGCGGGAAGAAAGTTAATCGGCCTTTTAACGCGTCCTGCGAGATATGCGAGGTCCTGAGAAGAAATAATATATAGATTCTCGCATACCAAGTTCGCATTTAATAATAAAAATGACAGAGAAAGTTTGCCAAAAATTTCTAAACAAGCGAAACCAGATTTGCATGACCGTCGGATTGTCTTGTTGCTTTACTGCCAGCTTTGAAATGTTGACTTATGATGATTTTCCACGTTGTGAATGGTAGGTCTTTAACGCAGTCAAAGCGAGTACGACGAGCTAAAGCAATGGCGGCAACACCGCCTGAAATGCAGCGGCATGAAAAGACACGGCACGAGCAGCGCGCGTCTGTCGCCGCGTGATTCCGACACTGATGGTTCTCGCGCACCGGGATCGGGAACGGCGCGGCGCGGTAGCGACGCGGGGTGGGCGGGTTGGTACTAGTTAGGGCATAGGGTGTGTATAGGCAAAATGGGGCGCTAGAACTGTTAAATGGTGTCGTGGGATGGCGCTACAGTCGGCAGTGATGGGACAAACCCAAAAACACCGGAAGATCTTGCTCGCGGTCCACTCATCGGAATAGTGCTTTCGCACACACACACACACAAAATAAAAAGCTAGTGCAATAGACACGAAACTTATTTAGGAACACTCGTTATTTTGGTCGCTGTAGTACCTCACAGTACGATAGTACGCTTGTCATATGGCGCTGGGTTATTGGCGCTTACAGTCTTAGCTTAGTCCAACCTAGCACCGAGCAGCGTGATTCTATATAGAAAAAATAACTTAGTTTGATTACCGAGTTTACCTTAAACACATTTAAAAAGTAACATTTTAGGATAATTTAACGTCAGGATGGTCTTAAATACGACGGGAACGGAATTAAAAAATAGAAGACATTGCAGCATGTCAACATACCTGGGGGTCCAACGAG
The DNA here is from genome assembly GCF_052857255.1 of Amblyomma americanum. NCBI lineage: Eukaryota > Metazoa > Arthropoda > Arachnida > Ixodida > Ixodidae > Amblyomma > Amblyomma americanum. The sequence goes on along the minus strand of NC_135501.1, from coordinate 142,897,484 downwards.
CATTTTGTTTCCAAAAACAAGGCCCCAAAGATATGAAGATGAGTTTCTGAAAGAAAGCAAAATTTCAACTTTTGTGAGGCATACTTCGTATTAGCGAAATATTTAAAGACATACCTCCCGTCAGTCATGTAAATCGTTCGATTGAAGTAATAGTCGTCTTTCGCCTTGTTTATGTGGTCCATCACGTCCACTTTGCATAGAACATTGCTTAGCTCAGATGAGTTATACACCCATATTTTCTCAGTTGTGTTCACAAACTGGAAATATAGAAATGAATTAGGGTAATATTCTGCAGAGGCTCTGTGCCTTTGAAGAGGAGAAATATAAATGCAGTGAAAGCAGGTTATTTCACGAAAATTTCAATATTGTGAATTATTGTATTCAAACAGAGTTTTACAAGCCTCCCTATTAGCAAAGAACAGCTGCCCTTTTTGGTCCGCGCTGCATCAAACGGGAGCGTTTATCGCAGTAGATTGAGAAAAAAAATGCACCAAAAATCCTTGACACACAGAAAACGCAACAAAGCATTGACGAGCGTGGCCACAAACATACGCTCCAATGCCACAGATGAAGCATATTACAGAAAGAAATATTTTACGGCTTTCAGATAGGCTCACAGAATTCCGCTATCTAACTGAGCACATCGAGCAAACTTTTTACAGCAAACGTGAAAATCACTCCAAGCTGCTGTACCTAGGCGGCCTATGGGCCGTGATGTCCACTGTCGAAGCCTTTCTCCTTAACAAGACACCTATTGGTGCCTCGAAGATGCAAACTGGTCATCGGTGACAGTGCTTGCCAATATTTGGAACGGCTAAATGTCGCTGGCGCTACTGAGACCGCCGATTCCGTGCCTCAACTGCAGAAGAAGGACACGCGATAGTCCAAAGGCAGCGAAGCGGCTCCCAGCCCAGTTGTATTCTTCCTATGCCGGGTCAGCACCCCCTCCAAAGCACTTGATGGGGCGGTGCCGTCCGCAGGCAGTGAGGTGTCACATCCAGAGCGCGACTGCTAGCCCTTTGTACTGCGCGCTTTCTCTTCGTTGTCTTCTGTTGACAAATTCACTTCATATCTTCTAACAACAGATGAATAATGTACGTGTGCTGTGCGCTGTAAGTGAACACGAAATAGCCTAATGTCGTATCAAGTGCTCCTGAGCCCTGGTTGCAGCGGCCTCCGTAGGCCTCGTTCCACATCGGGAGAAAAAAACTGCAAAGATCAGATGTAAATGGTTTGAGCTCACTGGTTTTTGCTTGTGCTCTCTTCTTTCGAATTCTTTTTCTGTTACTCTCGCTACAGTCTTCCTGAATCATGGCGCTCGTACTGAAAGGCAACAGCTAACTTATGTGAAGCACTATCAAGCGAAGAGCGAAACGCAGACCATTCAAAAACATCGACTGGCATTGCTGAACACATAATACAGAAGAAACAGTGAGCGCCCGCAAAGCATGAACTAACCCCAGGTGCGAGGAAAAAAAGTACAGTGGATGTGCTTTTTCGCGTAAGAAATGAAGCGTAATACTTTATAGTCGGATAAACAAAGCTCTTCAGCGTTTAAAGGACAGAAAAGAAAATAACGTCGCATAGCATGAAAAAACGAACATTTATGAAAGTCCCAAATAGTGTGTTAAAGCACTGAATGTAAATCCTAGTGCAAGATTCGATCGCAGCTTCATTGATTTCGTACCTGACATATACAAGAATGCTCACTGTGCTTTAGGTACTTACTGAAACTCAAAGTGATATCAGGTGTATTTCCTCACTTTTCAAACGATCGAGCGGAACTCATGGGATGATTCGTCTGCTCAATAAAATTTCTTCAGGGAAACAATATAAATGCTTGGCTTACCAGTTCCGAGAAATGCAAGGTCGCTTGCATTAAGAATTCGCCACACGAGATTTCCTTTCAAAACCGTCTGCATGCAGACTACAGGGCGTATTTGAGAATTTATTTTCCCCTTTATTATTTTTGCCTTAATGAATTTTTCTTCACATTTTCTGGATGATGTGGAACAATGCAATTCTAGATTCTTGGGTCGGTGGGGTCCTAAGGTTTGGCCTCTGCGGTGTCGTAAGTTAGTCGTGTCTATTGGTCGGGGTAGAGGACCAGGCTGGGGTGGACGGCGACATAAGTTCTAGTCTGGCAGACTGCGCACATCCCAGGAAGCGCGGACTAGTACACGCGGCTGACGACCACGACATGCGCAGGGCGCCGGAGTTCCAGGACCAGTATGATGGGATACCCCGCATCGCACACTAAATGTTACTTTACGGCAAGCCGATCAAGACAGATGGACATGACAGACAGTGATGGCGTGATTTCATGGCTTCGTGCCTTGAGCGAGCGCTCCTGTCCGCGCCACTGCCTGCTTCGTCTCCTTCTAGTCCGTGACAATATACAGCCAGACAAACAGAAGAACGCAATCTAGGAGGAAGAATCTGGCAGTAGGCACGGTGTATTCTCTAAACGCTGCTAGTCAGCACTGCCGCTGATGCTGTCCTGGCTCATTCAGAATATTAGTTGTTGATTTCTAACGATTAACGGCTAAGGTGCTTTTTTTAGTCATGAACAAAAGAATGGTGGTTCCTAACAGCAAGCAAGAAGGAATACAAATAATACCTTGAACAGGTCTTCTGGCTCACGCCACCCACTAGCCGTTCCACTTTGGGGAAAGCTGAAAACAAAAGCAATGAAAAAAGGTGACAAGGCATATAGTGGGTTCGCTGCGTTCATTATGAAAGCCTGAGCTGCGATGGCTGAATTGCAGGATCAACCAGCATATATAGGAGCAGAGGCATGTACGTGTTCTAACTGCACCTCTTAGGCGTTTTTTGCCAGGAAAAAATCTCTACATCTCTCTTTGAAGATAATGCGAGGTTTTGTTTGCTTTTCTTTATTAAGTAAATGACAGACTGCTTTTGAATCAGCATTCAGGCCGAGCTCCATTATTCGGTCGCTAAAGGTTTTGCTTTCCCACTACAAGAATGATTGCTCCTCTTCACGCTGCTCCAGAGCGGGCGGAGCCCAGAATGTTACATTGTACGTGCACCCCAGAGTGTAGCGATTTGATTGAGGTAGTTCACATTAGTGACATTCTTTGGTCATAACAGGACATCGCTATGCTCCTTCTTTCGGTCTTCCCAAATCTGGCCTCTTGCTATCTGTGGTCAATCAGTCGTCATGAGGAGCAAAACCGCAAAACAGGACGGGACTGAGGCAGGCGACAACACAGTCCTGTCCTCAGACCTCAGTCCCGTCCTGTTTTGAGGTTTTTCTCCTCACGATGTCCTACCAACTGGCCTACAACCAAATCCTTCTAAATCAGTTGTCACTTTGCGCGCACATTTAATGCTACAGCTTCAGTTATATTGCCTTTTCTACAGAGGAACGCAGCATGCGTGTTTTTCAGAAAATGCTGATAGAGAATCTAAGGTATTGCCCTTGCTCTTGCCTTTATCTCATACATACAAGAAGTTAGACAATCGCGAAATACCTCGGGTGCTTTGCACAGAGCAAAAAGACAGATCATGCTCTTTGTTCATCTCAGCGATTTGAAATTCGTTATTTTCGCCGAGCAATCTTGTAACCACAATGTCGAATGCCAGACGCGTATGCCTATGTAGGTGCACTGGATTTCTCGCATGAGAGCCTGAAAAGGTCATGAAATTTTCAGCATGTTCATAAATGCGGTGCTTGGCTCAAGCAGTTGCTGTGAGTGTCGAGACTGACATATACGGTTAAATAGTTGCCTTTGGCGCCTGTTTCGCCTAGTGTCATAATGGCTTAACGCACCAAGGGGCCTTTCACAAGCTTTAGGAATTATTTATCTTCTCCAATAACCAAAAAAAAATTCCAACAGATTTCTATACAGATCAAGCATATTATAATCTTCTCTTTAGAAACAATGTTTAATCAGCCTGATCAGCACGTATCAGTATGCCCGAATGGCAGATTTAATATAAAAACATCGATGACACACAATATGTCCCTCTGATCACATCAGAAGAACTTCAGTAGTATTGTCACGTGCTTTCTGTCGAGGACGAAGCGGAGAAATACCTCAGCGTGGAGGTAGAAAAAGCTGATAAGCCTGGCCGTTTTCAGCTTTCCTCCCTCTCGTCGAGCGCAGTTGATAGCTTTTTACGTGCTAGGTGCTTGCTAAGTACGTAAAATATTTTGCGAATCTCTTGAGCCTGGTAAATAGGCTGTTCAGAATGCTGTCCAGGAGAACAGTTCAGTCCATTCCGCTGAAGGCACCACTACTCAGTTTTGCATAATGCGATTTAGAATATCCTTGTTGTGCTGGACAGGAAAGCGAAAAGGAGGAAAGATGAAAGGAATTTCACAGTCCTTCTTAGATGCTAAGGATGAAATGCAAGGTAATTAAGGGCTACTCATAGTACCTATATTTGGCCTTTCGAAGGACGCAGGGGCAAGGCGCACCATTTCATGTCAAAATATAGATGGCGTATAAATACCCACGCTCGATACTCGCGAAGTAACGTAAATCCAACAGGAGCGCAAGAGGTGTCTTTTGTGTATTGTAGGTGGTGCAAGCGTGTTCTCTATTGAATCGCATTAATATCCCGGCACCACGCTTTGAATGCGAAGCACCTATAAAGCAATACCTAATTTACGCGCCTAACGATAGCGATAACTCAGTACTCAATCTCACGCAGCACCCATAGAGATTGACGCGCTGGAGGTCACTGGCCAAACAAAATATATACTGCGAAAGAGAGCTTCCCCAAGGCTTCTTTTACATCATATCCCGCAATTGTGAACAATCGCAGTTTACAACTGGAATTTTTGTTATTAACGCAGTCCTTTAATGAATTGTAAAATTTCACTGTTTTAATAAATTTATCTGCAGATCTCCCCTTGCTGACCGGAATTTTCTAGCTACTAATGTTTTGAATATATCTGAAACGTTCCCCTTTGGTATTATAAGCAGTCATAATTTCTCTACGCGAGTGATGAACAAATTTTAAATCATGTTACTCATCGGGAGATTAGACCACTGTCTTCAATATTTCCATAACAGTTCCGTACAAATTACGCCAGTTGTGTCACAAATAAAATTGGCATCCAAGAATCCTGCACTTGCTCTCATCGTCGTTTCCTTCCTATGATGTTCGGTAAATCTGTGTTAAGCTCAATGTTACAGGAATTTTAAGGACTACCTTTGCATCAAAAGGCACCAGCGGCTATACAGATTGTTAAACCGATTGTTAAAGCAGTGCGAAATAGAAACGCAGACTATATGAATCATGTGTGTCTGCGGTGTGTACAAAATTTCCCGTAATCCGCAGCAGTTAAAGATTTCATTATAATGGCTCGTGTATCCTTTTGCAAAACGAAAAGCTATTTGGACGTATTTTCCTATCGAATAGCTGGTAATTACTCCTGCACGGCACTGGAACCAGGCCCGCTGGTTGCTGGGCAGCACTGGTTGTTCCTGCAAATGCAAGGGGCAAAAAAAATGTATAAACGAACTAAAGGAACAAAGTATTTTCCTTCGGAAATAAAAGAAAGCCTAGAATAAGTAAAAGAGCAGAAATTTGTGTAGATTTAAACGTGAAACAATGACCTTACTTTTATGAAACCTACTACTGAGCTGGATGGAATAGATTCCTATATGTTTCCTCTGTAAAAGCTGAGGCCAAAAAGATTGCGTGGAACAGATGCTTAAAGCATGAGGACATCGTCATCATGACCATCACATGATAACGCAATGCAGGACGCTTGGGACACTAAGCGAAAAACGTCATCTTTCCTACTTGCCTGCCGTAACTTGCCAAGCACGAAGCTCTGCTAATTTATACGTTCCATCTACAATGGGTGTTGACTTGCTTGTTCTAATTCAGCATCCCTAACGAAGTAACTTGCATTAGAACCTGTGCCATTAAGTGATCGTTGTTGGAGTTTTTGATTTTTGTACACTGCAAAGCTTCGCTTTTTTATGTACTAAAGCAATTTGAAATAATAAATTTGATTGGCCTTTGACATTTTGTCTTTCAGGAAAAGGGGCCTTGACCGCAGTAATTCAGGTGGGCCGTGATATTGCTCAAATTTCCTGAACACTTTTTTTCCAGGCTAATTAATCTTTTGTAATTGTGACTTGTTGTGGTACCCCAGACTAAAGCACAGTAGGGAAGCTTGGATTAAAAGAGTGAGTAATAAAGAACAGTTCGCAATCATTGAGGGATTAGTGGACAAATCTTCAAGAGGCAGCCAATTGTTTTACTAAGGTCCGCTATGAGACTGTTCACATGAGAATTCCACTACAGGTTTTGTTCAAAGCTACATACCTAAAAATTTTTGAGCCACCAAACAAAATTTCTGTGGCAGACTTCCTAGACTTATTTAGCGGCGCGAACAATATGTATTTCGTTTTCTCAATGTTAAAGCATAACTTATTTGTGTTTAACCAAGTATATAGGTGGAGCAAACAGTTATTGACAGCATGTTCAATACCCGGGAATGAATGGCTAGAGAAAAAGACGTTTGTATCATCTGCATACATGATTAGTTTTGGGCTATTACGAATAGACATAAATAATTTATGTATGTTATCAACAGCAAAGGCCCGAGAAGAGATCCCCTTGGGACGCCTGTTTTAACTGGCAGAACTTGAGATGCATATTTATTTAACTGACATATACTAGCGGTTTGAAAGATGGCTTTTTATCAATTCTGGTGGTATTTCGTAGATCCCATAACTATTCAATTTAACTAGAAGGACATCGTGACACACAGAATCAAATGTTTTGCGCAGATCTAGAAATACTTGAAGTGTATATTGTGTTTGCTCAAAATTTATTGTTCTCTCATTCTTTATGTTAAGCAGGGCTGAATCTGTAGATTTGTTTTTTGAAATCCGCACAGCATAATACTGATTACACGATATTTATCGAAGAAGTTTTGTATCCTGACGTTGATGGGATTTGCAAAAAGCTTGGACAGTATCGATGTGACTGAAATTGGTCGGCAGTTTGTCAAAGCATAGCGGTTCCCAACCTTAAAAATTGGATGTACACGTGCTATAATTAATCGGTCTGGAAACACACCGATCTCCAACATACAATTGATATGAGCTTGAGGAATAGATAATAAATCACTGAAATATTTTATCATTTCACATGAAATGCCATCATAGCGAGACGCTGTATTGTTTTTTAACGTATTAATTATTGGTTTCACTTCAGAAGGTGCCCAGGAGTTAAAGGTGCACTAAAAAAGAAACTGAATTCGCCTTCTTACCGCGGGAACTCTTTCTACGCGTTCCGGGCATTCTCAGAAACTTGGAATTATTGTCCTCTGTGCACGATTGCCCTAACTAAATCGGATTAAACGTACCGGCTCCCGCCTTTTTTTGAGCTCAACGCGGTAGGTAGGCGGAGTCAAGCAAAGCGTGGAGTGCCTTTCAGCCAGTACAGTGGTGGCTTCCCTTTCACTTTTATCTTGTTTTTTAGATTTTTGTGAATAAACAGTTTCAGTCACAGACAATACAACCGCAAATCAGGCCAGCTAAAATAAAAATGCACGCGAGCACTTTGATTTACGCATCACTCCGACGATGGCTGAGCGGCAAGCCGCCTGGGGACAGGCTGACGCGTTGCTTGAATCCTGCTACCTCCGCGCTGGGTTCAAAAAAAAAAAAGACGGGAGCAAGGACGGTAATTCCGATTTAATTAGGGCAATCGGCCGCACAAGACAATAGTTCGGAGTTTCTAAGAATGCCCAGAACGTGTAGATTGTGTTCCGGCGGTAAAAATACGTGTCCAGATTACTTTTTAGTTCACCTTTAACATTATCGAATTTGCAAGGTCAGCGCAACTGGTAGAAGGGTTATTGTTTTTGTATTAAGATCAGTACATTCAGAGGAAGAAACAAAGTAGTTATTCATGGCTGTTGTAGCTGCACAGCCCAGACAAGACGCCATTAGGCGTTGTAACATTCAAGTCTACGCATGGTTTCTGTTCATTGGTTAGATTTCTAACTTCTTTCCTTATTTTAGAAAATTACTTCTTATGTTTGAAAATAGCTGCTCATAATACTGAGTTTTCGCTTGTTTTACCGGCGCGTTAACCACATAATCTTGTAGGAAGCAAACTCTGTCGGGTAACGACTTTTAACAAAGGCATGGATGACACTACTTGTTCTCTCTATTTATCCTCTTCAATATAGCTTTCCTGAACTATAGTTTTATTATTTTTTTACTGTGCCGCTTCTGCGTCTTTACTGGAAAAGACTGTTTGTAGCGCCGCATAAGTTTATCGGAAAACACATCGTACGCCTTGTTCGGGTCTTTTTCACTTAAAACATGTTGCCAGTCAGTGGTACTGATAACAGAGCGAACCATTTCCAGAGCGTGCCCATTTTTAACACATGATTCTTTAACTTCTCTTTCTTTGTTTTTAATGCGCACAAGTAGAATGGAACAAAATGTTGGTAGGTGATCGGGGGGACTCAAATTACTTATACAGTTATCTAGTAATATTAATAATAATAATTAGTTTTTTTGGGGAAGGAAATGGCGCAGTATCTGTCTGATATATCGCTGGACACCTCAACCGCGCTGTATGGAAAGGGATAAAGGAGGGAGTGAAAGAAGAAAGAAAGACAAAAAAGATATCTAGTAGCGTGGCAGATTCAGCCGTGGGTCGGGTCGCTTTTGTAATAAGGTTCACAGATGCAGAAGAATTTTTCAGTTCATTCAGTTGCCTTGCCAGTGGGTTGTCAGGAAGCATGTCAATACTCACATCACCTATGATAGCGAAGGGAAGCCCTGAACTACTTAGGTAATGAAGAAGAGCTTGTTCAAAAAAGTGTGACTTGTTCGCTGATTGTGGCCTATAGATATACTACAATCACAGCTGCAAATAAGCGCACCGTGCGGCATTCAACATCATTTATGGCCATTGAAAACTACGATATGGCCTCATGTTTTTGAGACTGCAGCATGTACACGGCCACACCACCTCCCTTATTTTTCGAACGAACTAAGCCATTATACCTGTTTTGTACAAATTGCGAGGGAGACTCGCCCAATGAAAGCCAGGTTTCAGAGAAAAGTAGAACATAAATTGAAAATGAGAATGATGCCATCTGATCATGCAGTTTATATTGCTTATAGCGAATACTGCGAGCATTTATACGCAATACTGTCGGGCGATTTTATGGGCTTTCAAGGAATGAATTAAAAGTACCACGAATATGGTATTCGAAGTTTATATCCGTTTCCATCTTGGTTGCGCGCCATGCAGAAATGTAGGGCAGATTCTCCACTCTTCGCCGGCTGTCATCTTCTCGAGATCATTCATGCAAGTGATCCTCATGACCGAATAACCCTTGCATCCAGCGATCCAGACAAACTTCCATCGCACCTCGTTCTTCCTTTCAATCGCCGCACCAGGCAACTGTTTACCATATTGCCGTGCTGAATGCCCGGGACGACAACGCCGAATTTGGCAACGATTACTTTGTATTTGGCGGCCCAGCCAGATAGCGGCTTGAAAACCAATACATTTCCCTCACGACCTAGGAGACCTTGAAGAAACGTACAGACGGGAGGTTCAGCAGCTGCGTTCGGAAAGAAAGAGCAGAGGTTCTACTGCAGTCACGAATTCAACATCAAAATAAGACCGTGACTGCGTATGTGAAAAAAGACATAAAAGCCTTTTTAAACCAGGAGATGCACCCAACAATAGCGAAGAGACGAAGGTGGGCGTTCTAATTCGAGGTGTTTAGGAGCTTCTTTTCCCCGGTGTTGTTCGTAGTCCACCGTTGCCCGTCGCAGAATTCATGATGGAAGCGGCGACAATTGAATGGACACTAAATAAAACACCTCGCTAATACAACCGGAAGTTAAACGTCTTCTCCGACAGCCGCCCTTGCACCGGGTCAACAACCAGTGAAAATTTACAGGAAGCCATAAGTGAGGTTGTCCGGGTGCAGTTTCGCAGACATCTACAGTCATCACCCCACACCGTTTCAATAGTGGACGTCGTTTTTGGGGAAGTCCAAGAGGAGTTGGTGTCTTTCCTGCGAAAGCCTAGTCTGCAGAGTTCCACGCCATGACTTACGCCTCCGCGGTACGTAGACAAACACACCCCCGCTAGTCCACGCCAGGAGACCTACGTTCCGGCCCAACGACCACAGCCGGCCACGCATCTACTAATGTTTCAATAAGCCCCACCAAATAAAGGACACCACTGGGGGACACCGACTAGCGTCGCCAACTCTGATTTCACTGTAGTGACTCCGGCCACATTCTATGGCGCTCTCCATACAGGTGATTGGGGCTTTGCGACTTTTCTGTTGACGCCCCGCTGACGCTGGACTGGCTCTGGACCTCCAAGTACTTCGTCTCGAATGATCTCAAGAACAGCCAGTGGCAAACCGATGTCGATGAAACATGCAGAGCAAAGACCGCATTCATCTCACCGGATGACCTGTTCGTGTTCAATGGAATGACATTTAGACTCTGTTCGGCTGCAGCGATGGTCTAACGGTTATTGGATACTGTACTGGCAGGTCGAGATAAATCTGGCCCCGTCTTGCATTCACAAAGTGATAAAGCGACACGGCGGCCGCTTTGAAGAGGGAACAAACAGTACAATGGTTCGCGGCATTATTGCTAACGACGAGCGTGTTGTCGGGTAAGTTGGCTTTGCATGATATGGAAGAAGTTAGCGCAAAACGTCGACAGAGACGGAGAAGAAACACACAAGACGACAGACGAGCGCTACAGTAGCGCTCGTCTGTCGTGTTGTGTGTTTCTTCTCTCTCTGTCGAAGTTTTGCGCTAACTTCTTCCATATCTTGCTAACGACATTGCACTCTTTGTCTCTTAAAGCACACATCTCGGTTTTACCTAAGGCTAGATTCTTTAGATCATTCTCGTTACACACAAAATTTGGCGTCAGCATCACAGATCTGAGCGATTAATAGGGTGGTCCAGGCAGCCAACCCCAGAGAAGCAACGTAGGTGCGCAAGCTAGGTCAAGTGACCTTGCAGCGTCATAACAACTTCACCACAGAATAGTGAGCGAACTGCCCTGCCTTTCCGTTCGTCTTTATCTCTCTTAATTAACATCGCTCGACAAGCCACGAATGACGGCCCCAGTCATGATTCTCTGGTCGTCGATAGTCCGATTACTGCATTACCTGTTGAGAAAATTGCCTTCTTCGGTATGCCTCTGTCTTGTGTTAGTGCACCGTTGATGCAAATGTTTATTCGTATTGCAGCCTCTTTCTAGTGATAGTTCGCATTGTTTTGGGCAGCACGGTGTATGTGCTCTTATGTCTGGTATGTAAGTCCTTTGTATCATCTCTTTCCTACAAAAAGCTTGTTTAGTTTGCGAACCTTTGGCTCGGCCCCCATTCTTTGGCTTGTGTGCGGCTAAAGATGGGCACCAAACGGCTACCTTTCTTTTCACTTTTGTGGTGCAGATTTCCATGCGGTGTGGAACGCATATCCTTTGAGACCAAGACCCTTAACCTTACACACTCTAAAGGTGCCTGGAAAAGCGCACAATAAGTGCGCATTGGTAGCAGTCAGCTATACCGTATATTGACAGCCTCTCTACCAAATAATTATCAGATTAAGAAGCTCGAAATCTCGAAAGCCTCCAACACCTTAGAGCAATGAGAAATAGCATAAGTGTCAAAACTAATCAATAAGTCTAGGGTAAGCGATATAAGGAAGTGTAACATAGAAAATAATGTGCATCCTCTAAAAGAAAGAGGTAGCCTGAAATTTACCAAGAGAGAATACAGTAAAAAAATTGTCCGAGAGGTAGCACTGGTTAACCCATGATTCAGCGACAGCTCTTGAGGTATTTGTGAATTATGATAAGTTGTGTTAGAGAATATCACAGCGATCTCACATCTATATAGTTCTAAAGCGCTTTTTAGTTTTCCACACGTAGTCGTTGTTCGTTTATGTTTGCTGTCTAGTGCACGGTTCTAGAGACGCAGCCCCGCCAATGATCCTCTCCGCTGGCGTTGTGTTTCGCAGCAGCTGTCCCAGATTGACCATGCTATATTCCTCATCTCTCGCCATGCTTTTCTTCCTCCTTCGAATCCAACCACTTTCCGGATGGTTACCGTCGTACGCCTTCCTACATCATCTGTATAACCTACTCCATCTCGCCAACCCTCCTCCTCAAAGCAACCCTCTCTGTCCTTCTAGGGCAACTACCGTCCGGCTGGTTCCCATGGGAACGACGTACCAGGTGCGCCTGCTCACGCTTTCGCCATACCCTACTTCCTTCAGCGGTAACCGCCTTCAGGACGGTTACCGTTGTAACCATCTTCTGGTTACCCATCCTACGCTCTCACCATAAAGCCTCCTTCTAAAGTAACCCTCTTCGTCTTTCCAGGGTAACTGCCCTCCGTGTGGTTTCCTTGGAAATCGCCGACTGGCTGCGCCTTCTTGCGCTCTCCCCATACCCCCTTCCCTCCAGTGTAATCATCCTCCGGTTGGGTAACACGGTATCACCCCTCCAGTTGGTTCCTGTGGTCTCCACTCACCAGTGGCGCATTTCTCCGCTCACGTCATACCTTCCAACTTGCACAGTAACCACCCTCAGTGTGGTTCCCATGGCAACGCACCAGCCTGTTACGCCGATGTCTCCGACGTCCAGGCAACGGAAGAGAGCGGCACAGTACTACGACGCGATACCAAGGAACGGGAGCCTCAACGCTATCGCTGTAAAATCTAACGTGCGTACCAATGTAAAAAGCACAATATCATTGTCAATGTGAATAAAACAGTTATGGTAGCCGAGGGATTCTCTTCGGAGCAACTCTGCGATGGCGCAGGTCCTCAATCGTACTGAAATGTTTGAGGAAAGCTAACATTGTCTTAATCCACAAGGAAGGTGACGCCGGGTCTTATATAGTTCTCCGCTGTCTAGGTTGTACAAAGGTAACCAGCAATATAATTAATCAAATCTCCATAGTTCAGTTATCCAAAGGACCAGGTTTTCTTTTGAAAAGGCTACTCAATTACAGCTGTAATCAAACGTTTATTCAAGTGATAGATAAATTAGCAGAACATAAGCAACCGCTCTATATAGCCACCATAGAAATTCAGAAAGCATCTCATTAAAAACCTCAGTACTCATGCAGGCATTGCGGAGCCAAGGTGTAGCAGAGGTATATGTAGAGTCACGGGAAAATATCTGTAGCAGCTGCACACCTCCTGCATTGCTGCAGTGCGAAATCGGTAACCTATCAATCATAAAAGGTGCCGAGAAGGAATGTGCCTACGTACTTCTCACTGTGTAATTTCAAGATATGTTCAGAGAAATGGGGTGGGAATAGTTTAGAATAAAGGTTAATCTAATATAGCTGAGTAATCTGCGATTTGTCAATTGGACGGCCTTGCTGAGTCACTCAAAAAATGGATACCAAAACATGACCTATACCCTCGACAGCCAATGTAGAAGGTTTACTATTTCTTATATCGGCCGGTGCTTTCTTAGGAAAGTTCATTGTGAAACCAAGTAAAAAATAACTTAATTAATACTTTGAGCACACGTATTCATACAATAATTTAATGAAATAGCGTTAAATACCATACAGGAGCTTGCATTGGAGCCCGACAAAGCTGTCACGGCTAGCCGCGCTACTCCTGGCCGGCTGGCAGTTTTTTGTTCATTGTAGGGTGCTTGTTCGATACAAAACAAAATAAGAATAGGCTGGCTTTGCTGCTGAATTTAGTACGAGTATTGTGGTGAAGAAGAACCGATTAAGAAACTAATATTATTTGTGATTGTTCGATATTTGCGCGAAAATTTGTACATAAAGAATATAAACGCGGTAGCGTTAAAGGCCCGTTTTATCAAAACATCCTGCATCCTTGCTGTGAGGTAACACAGGGTGGTCTAGAGTCATGGTTACGTGACCTTGTGGCGTCATCAAAACCTGCCCAACGAACTGTGAGCAAACTTACCACCGTCGCGGGTGCTGTTAAATAATCATTGATCGCGAGAGGTTGCTCAGAAAGTGACGGAATTGAGCGATGGTCGCACAAGCCAACGGTGGGTCTTGTGCGGCCATCGCTTTATCGTTGGCCAGTGATGCATTCCTTAAGCTGTGCACCATTGCGGGAGGAGTGGTATGAGGACTCCCAGGGTCTTATGAATGTTAAGTAGAGAATGACCAATTTCGCACATATGGGCATTAACCTAGTAGCTATCCCGTCATACTCTTAAGGTGGAGCTTAAGTGTCCCCTCCTCCAATATTTCTTGTCAAACAGTGAAGCATTAGTGGCGACGTCGTCTTTTAATTGAAACAGTCGTTGTCGAAAAGCAGAACGCTGATGACCACTGTAGAGACATGCAACAAGGTATCAATGCAAAAACTGTCTTCTGACGATAACCAAAGAACTATAAAAAAAATATTTTTTCGACTTCGTTGACGACAGCGAACACAACCTCCAAAATTTAAGCTTATGAGATTCGTTCAGGAAATCAAACATTAAGTTTTTCAGTTTGATATCACAAATTTTGTAATATTCGCACAGCTCCCATTTAGAGGTACTGAAAGGGCTCCAACCATTCCCCAAGTTGTACATGACCTGTTAAACAGGGTTTCTTTCGAACATATGGCATGAAATGTAGTTTAGAAAAAGTGACATTTTCTTAACGTGTATTTAGTGAGCATTTAGGCGCGCAATGAGTTATGTGTTTTATGGGTACCTAATTTTTAGCGTAAATCTTCAGGTTTCCTTATTGTTCATGAGTTATCCTCGCACGTTCAGGAGTGCGTGTAGAAACCGCACGTGTTGGCCGGAAGGTGTGCGCGTGCGCGAGCAACTCAACGCCTGACCAAGCCGCGGTGAGTGATGCTATTGCATTGCGTCTGCTCCGATAGCGGACTCAACGAGTAGCGAAGAGCCGAGTCGGAAGTCGGGCTGCAGGCACTCGGGCATCGCGTTTGACGCCGATGCAGAGACGAGTCGAGCAATCGAGAGACTTAACAGAGATTTATTTACATGGTGATGAAAGAGATTTCGGTCCTCACAATGAGCACTGCGGCTCGTTTTAAAACGATCCCCTGTCCCCAGGTCCCTGGTTAGGTAATTTGGTTGAATGGAAAGCGTCCAATCACTATCGTTTGGGTAACGTTCCCTGTATTCGGGAACCACCCACCAGGACGTTCCCGACACACACTCGCCACTTCCAGCGCCCAGGCTGTTCCTGCAGCAGTAATGACGAGCACGGAAGGTGATCCAAGTGGGGCGCAAGTAAGACACCGGCAGCACAGCTCTCCGTGAGAACGGAATGTCGAAGCAGCACTCGCGCGCAGAGTTCCTCACAGGGGAGGAGGAGAAGTCTCTTCAGAGCGGCGTGTATTCAGGCGCCGTGGCTCGCTGTAAACAACTTCGGCTGCTTCCGCCGTGAATCACACTGAACACTGGTGCCCGACATGGCCTTCGACGGATGATACCATGCCGCTGTGACTCAAGCGGATTGCCATGATGAACTTTCCTACGCTGCGGACGGCCATCTCAATGCCGCTCTCTCGATGCACACAAGAATTCGAAACGTAAGAGCACCGCGAACTCGTGGGAGCAGCCGGGAGGAATTTTCGCAGACAAGCGGATGTCGATCTGAAAACCGCTGTCTCGAAGCTCAAAGTATTTCGAAACAGTAATGCCACGTTATGAGAGTAAGGGGATCGAGGAGGCTAACTTGTTCCCAGGGATCCGCCGGGTATGACTGATTTACTGCCCTGCGAAGTAAGACCACAATGCATTTTCGCTTTTATTAGTTAATCTGTTCGGTGTAGGCCTACTTGCGTAGTATTTTTGCGTTAAGCTTAGGAAGAGACGGGATGCAGTAATTTTAAAGCGAAAGGATTGAAGTTGTCCCCACATTTCAACTCCGGCGAAGGCCGGCACCACTAAAATCGTTGACTAGTCGAGAGCGGTCACGTGACCTTGTGACGTCATCACAAACTGGCCTAGGGTTTGAGCAACCTAGTTTCTAGACAGGAACATGGACAATTTAAAATCATAAATAAAATTTGATGCACGAAAATGTCGGCACCGTTGCAGCATATCGTGTTCCTGCTACTGCAGCTTGCAATCCAAGTATGGCGTTTCCAAGTATGGCGACAATTGAAATGACACTGACCCAAAAACACACAGAACTAGGAATAGAAACTGAAACAACTGGGAGCATTGTCCCATCGCATTTCGATCTTAAAGCGACTTAAGCGTTCTCATAGTTTTAGTATTGCACCGCAGGAGAACTGCAAGCCTCAAGTTCTTGGCAGCATATATGGGGTCGCCATTTTGGCTACACAATACATTAAAAACGTTACCAATACTTTTATATTTTGCGCGCTTCTAGTGTAACAGTTTAGGTTTCAGACTAGTTCTCAGGACCGTTTCTCCTCATAGAGAAAGTATCGCGGGAGGAAGACATTCCCATCTTTTCACGCAGTGTTCGGAACAATGCCGTAAAGTTTTAGAACTGTTGCCTAGCGGCGTAAAGATACGGTAAGATATGTGTTAAACAAGTGTAAAGAAACGGAGCGTCTTAGGAGATTTGCAATAGCTTTTAAGCAAATTGTGTGTAATGCTTAATTTTTGTCTGCTGCATCGCTGTCGGATGCTGTTGATAAGTCTTTTCTTTGCTGCTTGTGATGCTGGCTGTGCCCTTTTTATAGTTTTTTATCTTTATAAAGTCATAATTGATATTTTCAGCTTTGGTTTCGTGGAAGGGAAGCAGTTGA
>NC_135501.1:142523225-142575725 GCF_052857255.1 Amblyomma americanum | reverse complement strand
TACACCTGATTTGTCTCCTAACACTTACTCTAAATGAATACTGTTATTTCATTAGACGTCCCTGGTACTCGATCGGGAACTGGGCAAAGGTTAGACTAGAAAATACAGATAGAGGAAATGATAGAATTAAGATCTATTTGCAGTTCGTGTTCTTAACGTGGTAAAAAGAATGTGGAAAATTCAATGTGCATAATATCTAGCTTCCAATTATTTCGAACAAACATCGTTTCACCCTATTTTTGCGCCCCACCCCCACTCCCAAATTTCTTACCACTGGGTTTAAATGCTATAACTGAAATCTGAATATAAATATTTGTAAAGCTTTCCAGACTCGCAATGCTGAATTCAACGCACGAAGACTTGCGAATGATGCGGCCATTTTTTACTGCAGTATTTTCAGATAGGTGCTCGTGATTGTAAATTTACTTTAACGTTCAGTTGGTTGGCAGGATTATGAGGTTTAACCTCCCAAAGCAATTAAGTATATGTGGGACCCCTTAGTGGAGAGTTCCGGGTGATTTTGACTACCTGGGCTTCTTAACCATCACAAAAATCGCGCAATACAAGCGTCTCTAGCATTTCGCCTCGAATGAAGTACGACCGACATGACCGGGATCTGACTACCTTCCTTCCAGTCAGCAGCCTTTCGCCATAACCGTAGAACCGGCACCACCGATTAATGTTCAGGTACGACGGGATGATAAAAGCAATGAGAAACTTTGAACGGACAGTTACAACAAACTACTGCAAATGCACTGATAGGAGATTTTACTTTGAGCACTGCCTGAAGCGTTATCAAAGCTGATGCCACCCTATTCCAAGGCGTTTATTAGTACATCGCCTCTGGGAAGTTTCAGTATACATAAAAGCAAGCGTGTCAAACACTACACGGACGAGGACGATGGTAATATGAGAGATGAAACTGTTCCAACCATAGACAACGTTCATTACAAAAAATACACCTTATTAACTAACGCTGCCATTTCTAGGCCATTTACGAAGCCAGAGAGCAGATATTCAAACTACATGCCCGGAGCTACAATCCGCTCTATATTCGCATATTTTTAAAAAGCAGACTGAAAACTCACAGTATTTAACATACCTTTTGAGCAATCAGATTGAGACTCGAATTGAAACTAAAGAAATTGTGCTACCAATTTTATATATTTCGAAAAAACATAAACAAACCATAAAAAACGAGGGCCCTTTATGTATCCCACACATAAAGAAATTGAACCTCAGTGATTCGGAACCAGTCAACCACTTGATGTGCTTGCTTAAATAGAATAATGACATTGGTAAGCGAACTCAAGGCTGTGGAATATAATTTCACAGCAGCCAATTCGTTTCTATACATCTGTTTCTGAACACCTCTCAAACGGAAAACCACTGAGAAAACAATTCCAGGTATCCCGGTACTTTCCTTAGAAATTTGATCTTTACACAGAAATTGAGAAGATTGTGTGTCACTCATTTGTCTCTGTGGGTAAGAACAGTCTTCCGTATAATGTGAGTATGCTTCTACATCTCTAATATAAGTGCCACCACCAAGTGCTGCCGCCGAATCTCGCTTACCACAGGAATGGTTACCGGTGGAAATATTTTCTTGAAGCTTTCCTCACCCGCCTACCCTTTTTAGTACCCAGAACATATTAAACAAACAACAAAACAAAGATCAAACTTCACAACGCCGTCTCTTCAAGGCCAAATTATGCTGAACATTTTATTGCGAACATTCGAAGTATAAAATTTGGAACGAGACGTTGGGTTCTCGTAGAAACATACCTGCGCTACGTTACAACTAGTATTTTTCTCTCTATAATAAAAACTAGAAAACAGAGGCTGTCTGAAGCATATCTTGGCAACTGGAATTATACACGCCTTTGTAAGTTCCACTCATATTCTTGAAATATTGCAAGCATTCCTGTCTAGGACCCGTTGTTATGGAAGTATTTCGGACTCGCAGCTCGTACCAAGATGATGGACCTATATGAAAGAAGAAGAAACAAAATCAAAATTTTAGCTGTATTTTAGAGGTGGGGGTAGGAGGCAAGTGTTGTATCTGTTTATTGCCCTGCAAAAAGCTTCACGCATTGAAAGATAGTGTATTTCGCGTTCGACTCAGGTTCTATCACTCTGCACAGTCGCCATGTGGGCCTTAGGTGTCCGGAAAATCAACCTAATAACGCGGCGAACAGAACAAGCTATGATAAATCATTTGCACCTCGATGCTCCATAAGGAGCTTTAAGGGAGGGCCTCATGAAGACGTGTGGATTATTTTTCAACCACCAGGAATTCTTCAGCTGGCACTGACATCACATAGCACACCGGCATTTTTTAGATTCCTCTTCCCTTTAGTGCAACCGCTGCAGCCGTAATTCTAGCCAGCGTGCATGAGCTCTGCAGCGTAAATCCTAAATCCGTGTCCGGTGAGGTTTAAGGCTCACGTATCGAAATAGTTAAGGTTGTTCAACATAGGCTTCCTGCATCTATTTGAAGCGTTTGAGCATAGGAACAGTTTATTGATTCTTTAACATTTGACAAGGCGCAAGCTTTCATTTTCAGCATTGTATTAGGTAAGAATTAAAGCTCAACATTCGACAGTGAAAAATACTGACCAGCGATTGATAAACTGGATAGCTATAGTAGCTTTTGATTTTGACAGGAAGAAAGTCTCAGAAGGTGCTAACCATTTCCCGAGAGAGGGTGCGCTTCGGTTGTCGAGGTACATCGCATCACTTAACACGCACGAAGTAAAGCGCTCTTCTCTTCACCGGGAAACGCGGTATGTGTCTCCATTGTTCTGGCATATTCTATAGCGTGCGCCGGTGAGGAGTGCCACCGCATATGTTTATTATCTAAGAGCCGATACATGTGACAGTGGCCACAATGCAAACACAAGTGTATCTCTTAAACTTTGTCCTCCACAAGAATATTTGCACACGACTGATGCGGCAGCACAGAAGCAGACTTGAACAGCGGACACGTGCTGGCACGGAAGTAATTCGCTTACCAGGCTCTCAATCCTAGCAAGCCGAGAGGAAAACTTCGGCGGTGATTGCAAATATTAGCGAGCCTGTCTTTCGGATCCGAATGCCGTAGTGCTTTACCGTACAGAGCGTAAAGATAAAAATTATCGTTTAATATTTTTCGCATAAAACACGCGTACCAAGCGATACAACTAAAATATAGTAATATAGTAACAATTCTCTCAAAACCAATATGGTCAAGTTTTGCGCAGCCGACGGATTGATGAAATCATGCGCTAATCGCAACAAATCAAGCGTTTGAAAACAAACATAGATAACGAAGCGTCGCTGCTTTATCGTTATTTAATTAAAAGGTTCTTACTAGTGTGTAATGCAAATGTTTGAGCGGTAGTTTTGGTGCGGTAACAACGCATGTTTCACAAGCATGCAAACTTTTGTCTCGCAAAGTCAGACAGGCCAAGGTGAATTTCATCTTCCAAGAGCTGCAGCACTTTTTCGAACCAAACTTCTTCGGCCACATAGCTTACAACAGTGACTTTCAACCTGTAGATCTCTTTAGACACGCCGTTTATAAGGCACGAAATTGAGCTGGAACCGTTGTGATAACACGATTACGTAAAGCACCTTTGCAAGCCGATTAGTTTGAGACTAGTCTTGCTTAAAAGAACTCGCCGCAGGGTTTATGGAGCCTCTCTCTAGCGCGCATCCCTAGGAAAGTCGGGCGCCAGGCAGTCTAACGTTTGGATCCATCCTTGTCCAGTGATGTGTTTAGCACCAGCCACCTCTCCAAATGAGGCGGACGCCCACGCCACTGGGCCGTCATTCACCTCCCGCTTTCTTCTCTCTCCCACTTTTACTCTCCCTGCTCTCTCTTGCATATAGAGAGAGGGATTGCTTTTCTTGCCCTCACCTCTTTTATTTCATTTCTCCATTCTGCCTGCTATTCTTCATTTCCGCTGCCCCAGCTCAAGTGCTTCAGTACCGATGGCAGATGCCGGGGCAAGCAAAAATTTTTTCCTTCCTTTTTACTATTATTCTAATAAAAAAAAACCATTACCACCATTTCTTTTTATCACATTGACACCTAAAGGCGGGCTGCAGATGGAACTGCGGATGCCGGCAATGATGACGGAACGAAGCTGAGGAAAGAGCTATTAAGAGCCCACGCTCTTAAAAAGACTACGCCCCGTGACTGCAGCCAAAGAAAGAACACTCGGTGTACAAAAATTAAAAGAAGAAGCTCAGCATCCTTCTACACGTACATCACTATTGTAGTCGGAGCAGGCACAAAGTATTCTGTCATGCTAGTGACCGCCGTCTGCGACACTACCAAACCGTCTGCGACAAACCATAACTTGAGGTAGCCAATTAGCCGAATTATTTCAACATCGCTATTATAATGCCCCTAACAATGCCCACGGTGGGACAAAGGATCGAAGTAAAAACCTTCAAATACATAGTCTTATTTTAGCTGCGATTAACCATTGCTCCTAAACTCCTTTATCTCATTCGCCTATCTGACTCTTCTGCTCACATTCCTTGTAACTCCGCTGCCTATAGCGCCGAAAGGCAGTCGCTCTGCCGTGCGCTGGAGCTTATAGATCTACGCCCACTGACAGAAATAAAGATTCTCCGCCAGTGGCCGCGACGATCGTAGGCGTTAAAGGCCTCCAAGGCACTGCTCCGCTTCTTGCGAGCTTCTGGCCTGCACGATAGGCTGTGACTTTTACGAACACTGACTTTTCATAGTGAATCTCGTATCTCTTTCAGTTTTTAATCCCCACGCCCCCTTCCCACAGTGTAGGGTAGCAAACCAATTATTCTTCCGGTTAACCTCCCTGCCTTTTCTCTTCTTCCTCCTCCTCCTCCGGCTCCTTCTGGTTTATCAACTGCAGTTCAAAGATCTACTCCATATCTTTATAACCAGTGCTATAACCAGTGCTATCTTTATAACCAGTGGCTCCTTTTCCCCTCAAACATCGCATCCGCACCCTGCCACCCGACTTGTGTAGACACCTGCTACGCTTGCTTTCACTTGGAATCCACTCCGTTATCATAACGGCAGGCTTTCTGAAAGGCTACCAGACCGCATAGCTTGTGCACGGTATTACTCAGTTTCCTAATATAACATTCATAGATAAAAAGAAACCGTATACCTCAGTCGAAACCTAAGCGGTAATGCACGCATTACGCTGTCAGTTTGTAGATGAGCCTTATCTAAAAAGCGGCTGAATTGCCACTGTAGTCGTCCATCAAATTAGCAATAAATTCAAATAAGGAAGAGTGTCATGCAGGGGGAGACGAACTCGCCAATGCTATGCTCATACGGCCCTCCAGCTTGTGCGCTCTATCCTTCAGCTACGGATAGTATATCAGGCTCAATTTCAACGTCTCACCCGCAGATAGTGGGACTCCCTTGAAACTATCAATCGTGAGGCTATGCGCGTCATAAGATATCTGCCTCGTTTAACACCCATACCTGTGCTACAGGAGTTCGCCCAACTTAATACACTCAGTGAAATCATCGACCAACGGGTGGCAAATAGAGCTCGAAAACAGTCTCTCAAACTTCATCGTTTAAAGACACTTCCACTGTGGTCCTATTGCCAGCTCACTGACAATCGCCCCACTGTTTCCCAGTGGGTATCAGCAGCGTATCTGCCTGCAGGGTGCATATTAGACACGGATGCATCTCATTCTGCAGAGAGGGGAGTAACTGCTGTGTATAGTCCATCTCATCCGCATCTCAACTCTCGCGCGACGTATACTGCGAATACGTGCACTCCCCTGGCATTGGAACTTCAAGCCATTTACAATGCCATTGCTTCCCTTCCGCTCGTTCCAACATTCAATACAGTTCACATTTACACCGACTCCCGCACCGCCCTTAAACAGCTGAAGGCTGTTCGACGAACGTTCCAGATTTCACAATCTATTCATGTGCTCTGCGCAAAGTATCCATGTCCTGTGCGCATACACTGGATTCGCGGCCATGCCAAGGATCCACATAACATTCAAGCGGATGCTATGACTCATCTTCATACATTAGACGATCCGCCACCTTCCCCTCTTCCCCCAGATCCGTTCCTGTCCCAAGTTTCCGGTTCCGAAGTTCTGCGCCAGCGAACACGCGCTCTAATTCCTCCGTGTTCGCACCCTCTCCCCCGTAGTCTTACTCGGCAGGAGGAGGTATCCGTGCGCCAGATTCGGGCAGGGGCGGCTCTGACACCATCTGTCCGTCATCGGTGGCGTGCCAAAGATCTGCCACTACCTGACAGGTGCCCTCACTGTGGCGCTGCACCGGACATATGTTATGTGCGGCACTTGTTGTGAACGTGCCCAGCGACGGCTGCTATCAGAAAACGGCTCCTCAGGGAGGTGGGTCTGCGGTGAAACCGCGAAAGTGACTTCGTGAAGTGGACAATGGACAACCGTTTCATTAACAACCTCTGAGACTACCTCAGCGCAACGGTTCTTCACTCCTTCTTTTAACTTTCAATCCCGTGCATTCCTTCCCCCCTTGCCTTTTTCAACTTATGCCTCACGGCACACTTCTCCAATAATAAAAAAAATCGCTCTTAGTTGATTGAATGAGGTAGTCGCGCAACATTTCGTCGTCTTCTTCTAAAATGCATTGACTTCTTGTGCCAACAGACGGCACAGGCCTTGTTGGAGAGCAGAATGCTGGGCGAGTTGGTTGTTATCCATATTCAACAGCGCGACAAAAACAAAGACGGAACAAGCACAACAACACGAGCAGTAACTTTCTGTAAACTGATGATTAGTTACCTCAGACAACCTTCATAGATTTTCACGCAAAACGAAACACATACTCAAAAAACCCAGTGATTCACATGTCACTTCTTATACAATGTCATATCAAGAAGGGCAAAATCTCGACTAACCAGTGACAACGATGGTTTTGCGACTCAAGCGGTACCCCCGTTATTAATTTAATACGCTTCTGCTAACTCTCTTACAATGTGATCTTTATGTTTGAAAATAACAGGCGTCTGATGAAAGATTGCAGTGCATGTGTGTTCATGTACCTCCAATGCAAAGCTAAATTCAAGCCGCCAGCTTTGTCCAAAGAATTACAGTGTTCCCTCAGACGGTCGTTTAAACAACTTCTTGTCTGCCCAACATGCCATGCGCCGTAAGACCGGGAAATTCTATAGAGAGATCCTTTGATTGCAGTCGACCGTCCTTTTAGCATGGTTAATTGTACACTCAAGTCGTGGAGCGCGCCTTCACTTCACAGCTGGGCAAATGTTGCGTAATTTTCTTCGAGAAGAAAATACGTCATTTTCAAATTTGCGTCCCACTTTATTAAGACGATTATATACCGACTTAATATATCCCATAACCGCAATCTTTTGGCGCTTGGCTGCTTCACGCTTAGGGTTAGATTTTATTTTAGAAACCGTTTTTTCACATAACTTTTCGATCGTGAACTGTGGAAAGCCTGCCTCCCTAAGCCTGGCAATTTTATCTTTTACACTTGCCTTAATCAGATGCAAGAAGATTTGTTTAGAGTGGCGCGAGTACATGATATAACGATACCATCTTTCACCAACTTAGAATGCCCTGGTAGGAAGTTCGGTAGCGGCTTGACGGAATGTCGCGAATAAAACCAGCAAACATGCCCAGATTCAAGCCTCGGTTCTAAATCGAGGACTGAATCACCCCGTGGTCAAGGACTCCGCGGTAAACGTAAGCCCATCACCATTCCTGACGAATATATCCAGTACAGGCTGCGTACAGCGGTCGTTTTTTTTACAAAAACGCGGTGATAGTCCACGTATCTAAGTTTCTTAGGTACGCAGACCGGTAACTCTCCTGCAATCGCTCTGACAATCCTGCTAAGGAACAACCAGCTTAGCAGCGATGCCACACGGGAATAAATGCATATTCCAGAGCACTCTACACACACACCATTATTGCAAGCAAAAATTGCTGACCTTTGGTGCATGCAAACTACTTGAAGAAAAGCATCCACCGTCACAACACAGGTTGCGGGAACGCATCTCGTCATTGTCTTCTACAATGCAGTCCCTCGCGAAGCGCAAAAACATTCATGAAGAATCGAGTAGCATAAGTCCTCCACGTCCACACTGAAATCATCAAAATCGCCGGCACTGTTGTCCTGAAGGTACTCCAAATGGTGTTACAGTTTGGTGTGCGGAAAGGGTCTTCGAATTAAGGGAAGGGACGCAAGCGACTTCTGTAGGTAGGTCGATACGACAAGCTGTCAAGTTCCCCGCGCCGAAATTATGGAGCGAAATGGAAATCCTACTATGTGAGACTTAACCATAAAATTAATTTCGAGCGTGTGGCCTTACACGTTTTTAACCGAGTCGCACAAATTGTCAAGACCCAAGTTTTCGTGAAGGGCGACGGAACGCCTCTTAAACATAGCACCAGTTTCTGGTACCTTTCGGAAATTCTAGGAAAGTTTTATATGAACACGCTCGCAGTCATCACAACAAAGCAGCCTTCCTTGACAGCAACCAGCGATCTCAGGTCTTTGGATACCAGATAATTCACTTATGCGTCATTATCGTTTGGTGCGATACGCTTCCCGAGGGAGCCCTGAGCAGCGCAAAAGCTCTCAGACACTTATTGCAGGCATTGCGATTCAGGAAGCTGGCCAGCGAAAGCTCTGGATAGGGCGAAATCCTCAGCTGGAAGCAGCTGTGGCTCAAAGCAGAATTTTGGCCCCAGTTCCAAAGTCTTGAGGTGCTGTGCCTGAACGGGAGCGTCGTCCAAAACTACTACCCTTCCTCGGGCACCGTTTCACACGCATGTCTTACTTGCAGGTAATGTTCGGCGAACCTAGTTCTAAAGGAAATAGGTGACTGGTCGGCCGTCTTGCACCATTCAGCAAACAAACGGCGTTAACTTTGATCACGTCCACAGCCACGGCAAACATGCACCCAGTCCTTATAAAAACTACTTGTCTCCATCACTCGGAGGCGATAACCCGGCAGATTCTTGCAGCCACCCATATAAACGCAGAACTCGTTGTTGTTGCCTTCGTGACGTGACCCATACCCATGAGGGGGAAGGAGGGGGGGGGGCAGGGGGGGTCCTTGTTCTGTCTTCGTCTTTTTCGCGCTGTTAAATATTGTTGTAGAGGTCCGGCATGCTCGCCGGTTATAATGTGATGCTTGGTAATCAGCGTTTGCCTGACCTTTGACGACAACGAAAACACCTGCCCTAGTTTCAAGACACAGCGGAGGCCTTGATAGTCTCTTCTGGGATATTGCCAGGCTGATGTAACTGAGTCAGTAGCGACAGGTTATTATTCTGCGGATTGGTCTGAGAGGGCGGAGGCATCTAGAATATTCGATAGTTCGTCCAGAAGATTAACCATCGTGCCTCAGTTAAGATGCCGATATTCTTTGCTAGAATTTCTTACAAACAATTAGGAGTTCATGATTGTTTTCCTGTCTTAAACCGGAGGGCTATATATATCGCGCAAACATTCTGGAATATTTCAGGCGATGATATTTAATTTATTTCTATTAATTTGTTTCACTTGGCACAAACCCGCAAACACCGCAAGCAAACATCGAAATATCTTGCTCTGGGTTTACCCATCTGAATAGAGCTTTCGCACTAAAGCCAGTGGGCGCTAATTTAGTCTCTTTAAAAATGTAATGGCTGCTTTTGTTATCATGCATTAGCTTGGCAGGCAAGTGCATCCCTGATAGGTGCATCGTTTTATACTCCGGCAGCTTGCCACATCCTTCATGCACCGACAGAAAACGAATGGCGATGCTTGAAGTGCTCTGAAGTGCTACGCACAGAAAAACACAAGAAGCAGGCCTACCGTACTGACACAAAGCAAGAGTCATAAACCACGTTCATTGCCGTTATTGACGGCGCCTTTTACTCGATTTACGCCCCACGACGGTCTTAGTGCAGTTATCAGTTTACGTGCACTGATGATCGAAGAGCCAGCTAACGTCTTGTAGGTCTTCAACGCTGCACATGTTTGAGGCCCAAAGCCAGAAGCTAAAGACTGGTTCCTAATGGGAACTTTATTTGTGCGCACATAAGTGCGAGTAAGCGGACGGTGGTGCCATGCGGTCTTAACGAGAAAAAAGAAAACACAGCCATGAGCAGTTGTAAAACTCTGTTGAGACCTTTTCAAAGTGTGCGGCCTGTAGTCTCAGGAGCAACACTCATAATGCACTACTAAAATCAACCAACAGCCTTTTATGCTGGCAGCTATTACTGAAGTGAAGACACTAGTCTGGTCATTATGTATGTCGAACGGTTGTACTGTTTCAAGGCGTGCTGGAATAAAAAAAGTAACACTCGCCGCCTTTGAGATATCGGGAAGCTTTATAAGCAAATGATATTTGGAGTGGAAGTTCCTGTTTTTTTATACTTCAAGTTCCGTTCTATCACTGACTACACTTGCAAACAAATTTTCTAAAGTTTTGTATGCAATGGAAGCCGGCCTATTATTACTGATTTGTTGAATGCATACAACTGTGGCTCTGCGTTCTTCGTTTACGAACACTTTCGGCAAGCAAATGGAATGACTCTAGCGCTCACATTTCCTTTAAAGTTATGGCTCTTTGGGAAAGCAGTTAGTGAATAATGGAATAAAATACACGTTTAGAAGCTCTTATTTAAGACATAAAACGATCAGCGCCTGATTTCTGCAGTTGTAAGCTGCTTGTCACAGCCTTAAAAGTCGTACGTGTTTATATCTTCTGCTTGTCCAACGAGCATCACTGTAGACTTGCAATCTAGGAACGAGTTTTGGCAAGGAAAAGTGTTGGTTTCCCAGAAACATATTGTTACGACGAAGTGGCAGTTGAAGACGAAGTGGACTCTCGCGTGGAAGGACGGACGAAGAAGAGGTTAATGCAGCTCCCTTTTCGTGTTGGTGCTCCCTGCTTAGAACTCTTCATTCTAACCTACAATGCTTGTAAATAAATGTAAATAGTAGTCTATCCTCTTTATCCTGTCCAGCCTGTTTACTCCACTCCTCGACCGCGCAATCCCTCCGAGTGGCGCACGCCTTACGACAGGCCCATATGTTTCAATTGTTCCCGTGTAGGCCACATCGCCCGTCATTGCCGTAGTCGATGGTACTCCTCCCATCGGACCCGTTCCTCGACTCCCCCTTATCGCCCCGACGCTGCCCGCTCAAGTTCTTTCTCGCGACCCTTGGACCCATCAAGCCCCACCACCGACGTCTCGCCGCCCCGCTTCAGCCGCTCACCATCCCCACAGCGCCGCCAGTCCTGTTCGCCGCAGCGTCCACGCGCTCCCTCTCCTAGCCCCTACGGGCGATCGCAGGCATAAAACTAGCTTCTGCAGCGTCTACAGGTGATGCTGCAATGAAGACCCGGCCCCAAAACCTCGTTTAGTTCTTCGTGCCCCGCGGAATTTACTGACCATACAAGTCGATGGAGTTGCCGTCTCTGCTCTGGTTGACGCGGGCGCCCATATTTCTGGGATGAGTTCCGACGTACGTCGCCGCTTCCGGAAAGTACTGACGCCTGCTCCTACAGCCGTTGCTGGAGTTGCCGATGGCACAATGTCCCCAGTCCTTGGCCTGTGTGCTGCTCGTGTGACGATTTCTGATCCCCAAACCACCGTGCCCTTTACCGTTCTCAACCACTGCCCTCATTAAATCATACTCGGCATTGATTTCCTTAGTGAGCACACAGCCCTTATTGACTCTGCTACAAGTATTTTTGAGTTGGACCTCCCGTCTCTCTTAGAACCACCTGCCCCAGCTGTGCACCGTCTTCGTACTGCCGAGTTCACCCGCTTAACACCTGCAGCCGTTACTTACGTTTTGTTTAAATCTGTTATACCTCTTCCCAACGGCCAGTATGTCATCACTCCTGACCTAGATTTGCCCGTCACTAAGAATGCTGCCCTTGTATATACAGTTGTCATAGTATCCGTAAACAGCGCATGTCTACCTGTTCTCAACTTCAGTACGCACGTCCAGACGCTTCCACAAGGCATGTGCCTCTCCACGCTGTCCCCGACTGACGAATACGTAATTTCTGCAGTCACAAACTGCGTATCGCCCTCTTCGGACGGTCATTTCACAGCTATTTAGAGACGTGACCACTATTCCAATATGATCGCTTCCGATCTCTCCGCAGACAAGCACAGGCGCTTACCCATTTACTGGCATCCTTTCAGGACAGATTTGAATTCAATGACCGCCCCTTAGCTCGTACGACTATCGTGCAGCATCGTATCAACACCGTTGCCGCCGCTCCTCTGCGCCGCCGGCCTTACAGGGTGTCCAGTTCCGAACGCCAAGTGATAGAAAAGGAAGTCGAAATATGCTCGCTAAGGACATCATCCAATCGTCCTCCAGTCCTTGGGCCTCTCCCGCCGTCCTTGTTAAAAAGAAAGATGGCAGTTGTCGTTTCTGCGTTGAATACCGCCCCCGGAACCGCATCACAAGAAGAAACGTGTACCTACTCCCAAGGATCGATGACGCTCTCGACTGCCTCTGCAGATCTCAATACTTTTCTTCCATTGATATTCGTTTCGGTTATTGGCAGATCGCCGTTGATGAGCACGACCGCGAAAAAAAACAGCTTTTGTCACGCCTGACGGTTTATGCCAGTTCAAAGTCATGCCGTTCACACTTTGTAATGCCCCAGCTACAATCGAAAGGATGATGGACTCGCTCCTTCGCGCATTTAAGTTGACTACATGTGTGTGCTACCTCGAAGATGCTGTTGTCTTCTCGCCCACCTTTACCCCACACCTCCACCAAGGATGACGAGGAAAAAGGGGTTAATGTGGCTCTCTGTTCGTGTTGGTGCTCTCTGCTAGGAACTCTTCATTCTAACCTCCAACGCTTGTAAATATATGTAAATATTATTTTCCCGTAACAATATTTTTGAAGCTTTCAGTGCTAGCGACAATAATTGAAGGCTGACACTTTCAACACTGCCTATTGCTGCTAGCGCACAACTCATGCGCCTGGGGTGCTGATTCGTTTTGACAGTAGAAAGCATGAACTACTCTACTCCGCATCTGAAAAACAAAACAAATACAGAATGTGTGGAAGAGAGAGGTATGACTACTGCCTTCCAACCCTCCGCAACAGCACGGAGAAAGAAAGAAAGCATTGCTCATCAGAATGCTCTGCTGGTAACATTCATCGTGTCAGCACATAAAACGTCCAAATATTCGACTGCAGATTGCATAGTTCTATACAAAGGTATAAAGCCATATCCTAAGTTGAACTTTCCAATGATGTTATACTACGAAGCGCATACCTTCTTGAAATTTTTCGCACAGTCTTCATAGCAGCCAACTGTGAAGTCAGAGTGTACTGAATTGTTGAAAACAATTTTATCGCAGGCTATTTTGAAGTCCCATAAAAAAGTGCCCCAGATTACAATAAATTATATTCACCGGGATAAGGACAACTTATCCAAAGCACGGCGCACGTGTAGTCGTCACTCATGAACCTCAATGACTCGAGACAGAGTGGAGTAACGTCTGCAACAGGGAAAGGGTAAAAGGGGAAAAGACATAAATTCACGATTGTTAGAGAACAGCTAGAATACATGGAAAAAACACCGCACCTTTAAGACAAGGACCAATAAAGATAGGACGACACAGCGCTGTGCACGCCTATCTATCTCAGTCCATGACTTAAAGGTGAGCTGCTTTTCCCAAATATGAATTACCAACTAGCCCATTCGGCAGCCCTTGAAAGTTAGAATACACTTCTTTTGCATGCACATTAACGCAAGTAATTGTCAGTGCAGTACTAGAGACACGAATGGCCAAGACTAGATTCATGTGCTTTCATGAGCAATGCTGGTTTTTTATGGTTTATCTTTATCATTAACAATAATTTTCTTTAGCGCTATTGTGGTACAGGGAAGCAATCAGGCCCGCTAGTGCATATCAGCGTTGTGCCTAGACTGAAGCCCTCGTCAAAGGGCTCGCCGTGTGTTCCTTCAATTCTCTCGTCCCTTTCTTTTGCGCAGTCCTTCCATCAAAAAGCAAAACAATACTAACATTCCGAACTTTTCGCTCTGCAGGACTCCAACGTTAAACTTTCTTTTTTTGAACCAAAGAATGCCCCTCCCTGAAGCGTTTATCTACTGGGACAGCCAAGCTCTGCTTACACTGTTGCACTCATTCCCTTGCACGTTGATCAAAACATTGATCGTTCTGCATTCGAGGCGGATCCTGTATGACAATTCAGTCAATACCGTGGCCCGGAGGGAGATGTTTCCGTTTTGTTGCTGAGACCCTTCACCCATAATAAGGCTGCAGCGGCGTTGAAAATGCGTTTTCGGATACATGTATAACAAAATGCACCCAGGAGCTGCGTGCCTTCGTGAAACCTGGCCCAATCCCTGCTTTGTGACTGCGAATGGTACGCCAATTTTACGATGATACAGGTGCTGCATGAAAGCGACGGCTCTGTTTTCGTTCGAATTTGCACGAAGAAAGAAGCTCAGAACACGTCAGCAAGCTGTTGCTAGCAGGTAACTGACCTTCAACTTGATTTCCGCATCGGGTGCTGCCTCTTGCTACCATATAGTTGCTTTGCGCAAAGAAGTTTGTTCTGAAGATCATTATGATCATATTTTTAGATAACCGCGCCACCAAGTACGAATTAAATGCTGAAGATTAGTCTGAATACCAGACCATGGTATCGCGAGGTGACGCAGTGATATATTTCTGCATACCGTGGCTCGATGCAAGAGCTTAGTGCGCTCCTCACAACGAAGCGCCTTATTTCAGCTGGTGATGGCGCATCCTAGATATGCTTGGCCTCAATAATGAGCGCAAATTGCGCAATGTGCCAGGGAGAGTTCACAACTGTTTTTCTTTCATAAATATTGAGGCAATTTAATTATATATATATATATATATATATATATATATATATATATATATATATATATATATATATATATATATATATATATATATATATATATTGTTGCCATACGTGCTGTTGCATGGCAGCAGGCTACCGGGCAGCAAAGTATTTATCAAACTGCAGAGAAATCAAGCCAAAATATTAGCAGAAAAGCCCCATTATATATATTCAGTGAATGTTGTGAAAATGTCCATATTTTTATATTTTTGTTGTGTTTACTATTGACAACTGTCTCAAAATCATTGGTTGTCAGTTATTTTCGGCACTTGCTTGTAGAATCTGAATATTTTTGGCCACGATAAATGTGAAGGAGAATAAGCTTTGGATGTTTACCTTTTCGCTACGGTTCGTCGAGAGCAATGATCACTGCATTTCTTCTAAGCATTGGTCTTTTATTCTTTAAATAAGTTTAGGTAGTAAGGTTGCAAACACGCTTGTTTTCAGATTTTCTAAATGTAGGTTTGGACCATGCTCATTATTACGATGGCTTGCTTAAAATCACAATTCAGATTATGACGACGAGAAATGTTCCAGCCGTCTCCGTATTTCAAGTATTCCCAAATTTCGAGATGATTTTTTTTCAACATCACAACTGTGTACGGTTACAGAGACGAAGGAATTTTGCTTACGCACCGGGTACAGCGAGGAAGATCTGATTGAGAGTGTTCACAAATACCCCGTTTAAAAGCGTGGTCTTCCTGCAAGAGAAATACAATTAGATACAATTAGCACCATTCTCTGAAACATGACACAGGTGAATTCGGCATGCTTACTTCTCCGTAGGTTTTCCTTCGGCGTGGTATTCACGAAACCTGTTGAAGAATATGCCACTTCTTGACATATTTACCATTACATCAAACTTGCAGAAGGTATTACTTGTTTCTGTCGAATTGTATGTCCATATTGGCTGCGGTACTCCAATGAACTGAAAATATTACCAAAGCCCAGTTGAGAACCGTACAGCAAAGTTTACCGAAGTCACTGAAAAATCTTGCGCGCAGCTAATGCCGAAGCATTGTGAACTCTATGACAATTATATTCTCATTCTATTTCACTTTTATTCTAAATATGTTCCAATTCTATTTGGTTCAGTTGTAGGTCCTAGTACTTACTGCTTTTGGTCAACATTTTGTATTTTCCCGCCTTTGATAACGGCATACTATTTCGACCAATGACTAGTTTTGAAACCCCGCCGAGTAATAGTACCCGTTGCGCTGGCATATGGGGTTTGGTCGCTAAGCTACTGAGCGGAAGTACCCGGGTGGGAACCCGACTGCTGCGGCTGCGTCTCGATGGGGACAAAATGCAGAAAGCGCTCGTGTGTAGCGCAGTGACACTACAAGTTACAGGTCAATAGGTGTTCGAAATTATTCCTGAGCCCCCCACTACGGCACCTCATTCTCTATTTCTTCTTTCACTCCTTTCCTTCCTACCTTCATGGCGCTGTTGAGGTGTCCACCGAGAAGTGAGCTAGTTACTGTGCCATTTCTTTACTACAGCCGCTACCTGTAGTACTGCCCGTTTGTTTGAACCCGAGCGCTTAAAAATATTTGAGATTATTTTAAACCGTCCACGTTTGCTACACCTCAGCCCTTGTACACCGCTATAGTCTCTGTTCTAATTACGCTTTGTGCTACCATTTTATCGGTGGCCTGGAATACGAAGCACCTAGGAAATGCAAGCAGTAAGAAAACATAGCGAGCTGCCCTTATTTGCAATGGTTAGAAAACTGCGCTGCTATGGATAGCAAACTGCTCCTCTTGATAGTAACCCATTGAGAATATGTTTTACTTCTGGCACCCTCATATAGATATAGGCCTGCCTTGAAATCCGTAGAGCGTGGATCGCGCGTCCAGAAACAGGAGAGGTTAGGGAATCGGGCTAAAGGCTGTTACATTTATAATGCCGCTCTTTATGAATATCTCTCTTCACACAGAGTAATCTCTATTACCTGAATGCAGTGTTCACCAAGGGTGGGAGTCATCAGGGAGAAGATTACATTGACAAAAACCATGCAAATGCGATACCAAATAATCCGCACGTGATGCAGTGATATGCTCGAGTAAACGCGGTGGCTACGCTCTGCATCGGTCGAGGCCTCATCATGTGATTGCGTTTGCCTTTGATCTCGCCTTTCAGATTAACACCTTTTAATTGCTGAAGAGATGAGAACAAATGTCCCTGTTGCGTTTGAAGTGCTCGGTAACATCGTACTACAGTGCAGCCTGCCCCGTGACAGCGAGTATTGGTCGAAGTTCGAGACATAGCTCCATGCATAAGGCGATCACTTTGTTCCATTAACCGCAACGCGCACCTTGCGCCTCCCTCACTTTTCTTTTCTTCAGCCGCGGACAAAATTCGAGGGTACTGGGCAAGTACAGATTCTGGTCACGTGATGATAGTTACATTTTCTGGTAGGTTTTGGTTGATGGAGTCTCTAATGCTATTTGAACTTGAGTGCTCACGTTGTGATTGTGATCACCGGCAAGCAGATATTCTATGGCATATGGCCCCCTAGAGGAGATGGCTTATAGTTAATGGGGGTCTAACGTCCCAAAGCTACTCCGGCTATGAGGGACGGCGTAGTGAAGGGCTCCGGAAACTTCGACCACCTGGAGTTCTTTAACGTGCACTGACATCGCACCAGAACATAGGCCTGTGTAATTTTGCCTCCATCGAAATTCAACTTCAGCAGCCGGGATACAACCCACGACTTTTGGGTCAGCAGCAGAGCACCATAGCCACTGACCTACGTCTGCTGGAGATTGGTTGATTGCGTGTTCTAATTTGCAGCTACGCAAGCTCATGTTTTTGGAATACCAGGTCTGTACTCTAATTTAAATCTACATCAGTTTCACAGAGCTCTATAGAGCTCTATCAAAATTGTCGGCCTTAATTAACGACAACTGAGTATTATACTTTAAGGTTTTTTTTCAAGTTAATTGAGAGGAAGGAGGTGAATGCTGCTCTTGCACTCTAGCATTGCGGCAAGCAAAGCATACAAATTGAAATATGTCGTGCTTAAACTTGTGGTTGTCTGAGATTGTCTCTTTTGCCTTCCGAGAGTGTTGTCTTTGTTTGTTTACTTTGCTGTTTATGTGTTCGTGAATGCTTTCCTCTCAAGGCTTAAGTCAGAGTTTTTTTTTCCGCATGCCGCCTGGTCTATTTCTTGTACCATTTAACGTGCAATATTCTGAACCTGCAGCCTTTCCCCTCACACGGCTAAACTATCTAGTCTTTTTATCAGCTGTCATGCATTACTGCCTTCACTACGAAGTAATAATAGACAGAGTAATTAACTGCGCATTTGTACCAAGATCTGCATTTCTGATAAGCAGCGGGCTAGGGCGAATGTCTATTGTTTTCTGATTGCAGAAAAGCGCAGACCGATTGCATTATCTCGCGCTTTCCTCCAGCAGCCCAAGAATGCTTCTAACTGCGCTGTGTTGAACGCGCATAAATGTTGATGAAAATATTACGCGTGCCCATTTTCATGTTTTGTCTTACTGGTCGCTTTTCTGAGCAGCCTATCGCATGCATTCCAGCTTAGCAGACGAAAATGTGGCTGTTCAAGTGGCGCACATATATAATTGTTTTACAACACTCAACGTCATGTTTTTTTTATTCAGCCATTAAAGCGTGCCTAAGGTATTGCAATATATATAGTTAATCAAAAAGAACTACGCACGCCACTTATGCTTTAGATACAGCTAAGGGTAGATACACTGCAGTGTGTCTACTACTAGCGCTCCCAATACCAATTGCTTCCAGATCCCTTGCCACCAACGCTGCGGCTTTGCCTCATAACCTTCTGCTTGGCGGATATTTTAATGCAATTTCTTTAACCTATCCCATACATCTCAAGGTGTTTGCCACTGTACCACACTTTTCTACAGTTTCCTTAGAACTATTCTGCCATAGTTTTATTTTTAATATCCTGCATACTATTCTACCTTACGCACGATGTGTATTTCATTCGTAGGCACTCTTTCCAACCGCATGATCGGCTCCACCGAAAACTTTAACTTTCGGCTTCATTCCACTGGAGAGAATAGCAGTTGCCTTCAGATTGCCGAAATGTGAAGTATCGCGTAAGTAGCTTATTCTACAAACAGTCGCTATGATTTACGTCTTTACAGCCAGGATATAAAAAAGTTTGTTGATACAGCAAAAATATAAATAAAAAATCAATTGTCCGAACCCGTGCCGTAGGAAAGCAAAGAAAGCCAGATACAGAAGACACAGTGCGTCTATTTTTGGGAAAAGTGACATGGAATGAGACATTTCTGGAGCGTTTGGTTTTTTTCGTCTCCGAGGTGCATAACAATGCATTTAAAAAAGAAGTACCTAATAATAAGGTGTTTAATAACAAAGTATTTAATAATAATAACAGTACTGCTACAAAGACGGTTGTTATTATTTCATTACTGATCAATCCGAATGAAATGCCGCATGTATTGAAGACTTTATCCCAGCGCGCAATTAATCAGTCCCCAGCGAAGAATCGGCGCCAATGAGTTATCTCGCTAGATGGCCTTCGTTTTCTGTAGATTTTTGTTTTCCGTTTTTCCGATTTTTTTAGTTATCCTCCAGGCTTGTCGTAGTAATTTTTCTAAAGTCTCGAATGAAAGCATACAGTGCACAAATGGTCAGAAATTAATCCTCTGAGGTTTTGTTAACGTTTCATTCATGTTCGGTTTCGACCAGATTGATCTCTTATGATCACAACAACATGCCAAGCTCAAGGTGAATACTCGTATTGAAGATGTAGAAAAAATTTTTCTTCAGCAAACTTGTTTTACAACACTCTGGCACAACAGCATGGCTTAGCTTAGTCACAATGTTAAAAATCATTTTCTATCTAAATATTTTTTACAAAACGAACGAAACAGGAAGACAGAGAGAGAAATTCTATTTTCAGCATAAATTTTTTCTTCGCATGAGCATTACAAGGATTAATAAAATACTGCTGGAATAGCGCACATTACCTTCGTGATGTCGGGTATTTCAAAAGGAGGCAGTGTCGTGGTTTTACCGTGACTCCGAGGCAAAGCAGATGGAAAAGCACAGAGAAGAAAAAGAGTGACGAAAATCAACTTCATCTCCATTTCCAACACTTTTGGAACTGAAGTGTCTGCTCTGCTTTCCAAATAGCACCGTTTTGTACCATCTGCGGCGAATCACGGAGCTTTATTTAAACTGCGCGGGAGCATCGCGAACGTCAGAAAAACAAACATACTAACATTTTATGTCGTTGCTCACTTTCGAGTATGTTTTTATTATTCGTTGTAGGCAAAAAAAATTCTTGTGCATTAAACGCATCTTATGTTCTGCATTTAGTTGATATATCTGCAGAGGCTGTCGACTTACAATGACTTGTATAATGTACGGTCTCTAGAAAAGACGTCGTTGTCGTCCTCTACGTTGCAGTTTCTTGTATGCGAAGAAAAAACATTCCGAAGGCTGGTTGTGAAACAGGCGCAGTGAACATCCATCACTTGTGAACAAGATTGTGAACAATCATTGTGTGCCCTGTGTACCCTGCGAGTAACGGCCAACGGACACGTGGAAAAGTGACCAAATCCCTTTGTTCTCTCTCTTTTCTATCTCTCCCTCCGTTCCCCTTCCCACGTGTAGGGTAGCATACCAGGCGCTGCCCAGTTAACCTCCCTGCCTTTCCGTCTCTTCCTTTCTCTCTCTCTCCCAGACCATTTCAAAATGGGTGAACGCTCTCAGTGGAATGTGTCTTTTGCTGGCATCTAGCTGTTGTTGGATTTGGAGAAGCCGATCGTAAATTTTACGATGCATAAGTCGTTCTTCGGCGAGGCACTGAAAAAGTACCTAATGCGTTTCTTTCTTTCTGTGGAGAATTTTTTTCACGACGGGAGAAAATTATAGACGAGAAGTTACAGTTATTGAGAGCAAGAAATTAGTTGAGATGCTATTCTATTTTTATAGGGGTTTAATAGAGTTTTTAATTATTACATTATTCTTTAAACATAATAAATTTGAGAACACTTAAGTGACCTAAAGAATGAAACGCGATAGCAATAGTTTCCAGGGCTGTATCAGCCTCTGCTGCAGCTTCAGTGTGCGTGCACCAGTTTCGTGTGGAATTGGTGGTACATCAACTTTCATATTCTTACTGCTAGCTGCAGTAGTAGATATCCCTTATGCTCTGACAATGTCGACATTTCCAACTGTCTCAAGGACCATTGTTTATCGACCATTAGATTGTAGTTTCTTTCTTATTACCCCAACTGTTCAATTTTAACACTTCTACTAATTTCTATTAATATTATAGATTAAATTCTCGATTGTCCATTTCGATCGTATTATTATTCTCTCTCCTGCGGTTAGCAGTCTCCGATTGATTGATTCCCTTGGGTACACGCAACATTGTAGCGTCATGCCTCCTTTTCGGTCCCTTGACCTTGTCATTCTTATCTGCCGCGACCAATCAGCGTATTTCGTGACATGGGATGGCCTCGTTGCGCAGGTTTTGCTGATGTCACAAGGCGAAGTGACCTCTCAGGGCCAATCGATATTTTAACTGCCACCTACCAGGAGGGGCAGGCTCCTCAAATTTAGGTAGCCAGGTTGCCACCTGCCGTGGCGTGTATTTTTTAATGACGTGTCAAGATTACAAGACATTTCTCCACCATTCACGGTGCCTCATCAGGGAAGGCCGCGATGAAGGCACAAGGTCACGTCACCTCACTCGACCACTGAGGAGTTTTAGGGACATCTGACGGCGGAATCGCTCCTGATGTGAACTTCAGTATACTTAGCGAAAAAACAATTGAGAAGAAAACCACGTATGGCCAGTAAGAAAGGAGTCAACAACCTACACATTTTCTGTCCGTTATCCAAAGAGCGGAAAAACTCTCTTGTTTCTAAGTACTTGGAAGCTACTCTTCAAAAAAGACCAAAACGAGTTTAAGGAGTGTAAAACCAATAGTATGCGCAACAATATATATATTTTTTTCTGAGGACCCTCTTAGACAGAACAAATAGCAGGATTCCTTTTCGAACAAGTCGCCCACAAATTCTAATTCATGCTTTATTCCAAGTACTTTGGCCACCTTGGTCCGAACTAAAATCCGTCTTCATTCTCAACTATATGATAGGTAATTCAGTATAATGTAGATGATACTGGCCTATTTGGCCATGCATTCCAGTCTGTGACAAGTGCTGTAAAGTTACTCCAGTGCTGGTAACTGCGCAGCCTCCATTACGTTACTGTGTTAACAGCCTCATTCCTAGGTAGATTGTTATGGGTCTGCGAGCGTACCAAGCATCCATGAAGTACTGCAGAAAACACGACGATTAGCTACTCCGTCGTCTTCTGAAAGATTGTGCACAGCTCTGCTGCCAGAGCATACTGCATTCCAATTCCAGATATGCCATTCTATCTCGCCTATAACGAACTGTCTTCGCTGCGACCATCGCCCCGTCTTCCTTTCATGTGCTCTAATCAGACCTGCGTCATTTTTCGCTCTCCTTCACCTCGTGTTAGTTTCCATTTTGTGGAGCTACGGCGTCCGGACCCTGCCTCTCTGCAGTCTAGCAGCCATCATAGAACTAGTATGTAGAAGGGGCGCAAGTTCAAGTACAGGAAAATGTGAACAGTGACTCCAGAGCCAACGTAACCCTTCAAGAGAAATTAAACATATTCACAAAAATGGGTGTTACGCAAGAAGGCGCGATGTCTCCAGTGCTGTTCACTAGTGGCTTACAGGAGGCATTTCGAGATCTGAACCCGAAAGAGTCAGAAATCAAGTTAATGGAGAACACCTCATTAATCTGTCATTCGCTGCTCACATTCCCTTCCAAAGAAATAAACAGCACGAATTTCAAAGCATGGCCAACGACATATACAGGCGAAAAAGAGCGGTGGGTCCAAATACTGATACTCAAAAAAATACTTAGAAAACTAAGGTTGTTGAATGGCCTCGGAAGGAAAGACACGAGCAATTTTAAGATAGCCACCGAAGCGCTGCAAATGAAACGGGAATAGGTCTACTTAGTAGACGTAGTGACGTATGATCCCGACCTAACAGTAAAACAGTCAAGATAATCAGAATTAGGTTAAATACATTTGGAAAGTACACTAAGATTTTTGGGGTAAAAACATTGCTTTTGAGGCATACAATTACCACTGTTGGCAGACACCGAAAATTCGGTGAATTGTTTTAAAGGAGTATAGACACCTAATTTTGTAGGCATGTTTCCTTCTCTACAATGATGCGGAAGACACTACTACCGATGAATCACAATGTGATATTCGCATGCAATCACTAAATAATTTATAATCGATTTTTTTTCTATCATGTCGTTCTGGTTTCGGTTTGAACAGCAGAACGATGGCTGTGAAGTCAGTGTGATCTGGTATCACGTGAGGCATCGAAAAAGGTGCATATATTCGCTACTTCATCGTATTAATTTACTACAGTGCTGAAGCCAGCCTTCCTCAAGAGTCAGAATCACGACAAATTGGAAGCAGCCCTTATATTGCAGTTTTTACATGTCTCACGTGACCTGTAAGCATACGTTGACGTCACAGTCCTCATTCAGCTGTTGAAACCGAAACAGGACGAGAATGAAATGCTGTTATAAAAAAAGTTAGTGGTAGTGGGAGAATACCAGGTGGCAATGCATGTATCATGGTTATTTACACATCGTCACAAAAAAGAAAAAGCGCACCTAAAAGCTAGGTGCCTACAATCCTTTAACTAATAAACGGGGTAACTAATTTCTGAAAACTTTTACACTATCACAGATAGGCAAATGGTTGCAATTAACGGTTCGTAGCCGGTCATTAGTAATAGCTATAGCAGTTTTTAGACTTTTGAAAAGTCAACAAAACTCTCCGCTGTGGCTCGAGAAAATTTCGCCGCATTGTGTAAAAATACATGTGCTTTCGAAAGCACGCAAAGAAAGCAACCCCTCTAGTGCATGTAACTGGCCGCAAAAGCCAAAGTTAAACGCAGGGCGCCAAGGGCAATCGCACTGTCGAAATTCTAAAAACAATAATGGCTGTTGCTAACGACCCGCTGCAAATTTCGAATTGCAACTAGGCGCCTAACTCTAATAGTTAAAAAGTTAATTATTAAAAATGAGTTAACAAGCTTAATAATTAAGACGATTCACCAGTTTTCTGGTATCCGCGAACACTGGCAATAACATGCGTGAAAAGCCAGATTTTCACCTGAAAATTCAATTTTTCACATTTTTAATGTTCGCTCTAACACCCGGTTTATCACGGCTGCATCTCAAGCGTACTCACGAAAGGGACAGAAACGATGCGGCTGAGGAATAGCGGGATCGTTTTTTGCGGACACCGTAGCGATCTGCGAAAGCATAATATTACGCGTAATGATAGCAGTAACAGGAGAAGCGCAAATTCGGTGTGTGGAGAATAGAGTTAAGACATCCGAGTCAAAATTAAGAACAAACCATGGTAGGTTTTTAAGGTAGTCAAGCTGAATAGATATGCGAAAGCATGTGTTCAGCCTCACTGGCACATAGTTTTAATTTCCTGGGTTGTCGGCTATCTCACAACTATATTAGACTAAGGTAGAGCTCGTCTGATTTGTTAGAGCCGAGAGTAGAAATTGATGAAGACGGTGGTGTTCAGTGATCAGTGCGACAGTGTTTTACAGCATTATTCGAGGCGA
Organism: Amblyomma americanum; assembly: GCF_052857255.1. NCBI lineage: Eukaryota > Metazoa > Arthropoda > Arachnida > Ixodida > Ixodidae > Amblyomma > Amblyomma americanum. The sequence goes on along the minus strand of NC_135501.1, from coordinate 142,551,140 downwards.
AATCGGTTGCGGCGTTAGCATAATACTCTGGAGCAGTGGCCGGTTCGAATCCGGTTCGCGGGAATATTTATTTTATATATGTATTCTAGATCAAGTTCAAAGTCAAGACTACAGTAATGGCCAGGCTTTTGCAGTTTGGTCGTGAAGTAGAGCTTTAGCTCGAAAAATTTGGAGGACGCTTGAGCTTCGCCTTTAAGAGCAGGACGCGACCGCGTGTTGCCGCATTACCAAGGAATCCAAGGAACGCCATCGTCCTTCGGTGCGTCCCCTTGCCCGGACAATTTAAGGAAAGGAAACATATCTTGTTGGATACTCGAATCGCGCTGTAAGGCAATGAATTTGAAAATAAATTTTTTTAAGGAAAGAAAATGACGCCTGTCTCACAATCCTCTCAGGACACCCGTACCGCGCCGTAAGGGAAGGAAAATCCCTTCCTTTAAGGCGCGGTTCAGATGCCCACCGAGATGCGCCATTTTTCGCGTACGGCCGAAGACGCCGACGACACCGGCTTTTCTGAGACACGAGCTCCCTAGCGCTGTCACGTTAAAATGGGCTTCTGCAGGGCATACAATGTGCCGGAAAGATACCCGAAAGTCGTGAAGCGTATCGGAATAGAATCCAAGGGAAAGCGACCGTACCAGGGGTAATAGAAATTACATTATGTGGATGAGTTGAGCGACGTTAGGGAGACGAGGTTTCCGTCGCTAGCACAGGACAGGGCTAATTTGAGAGATGTGGAAGACCATTCTGTCCTGCAACGGGCGTAGTTACGCTGTTCAAGAGGAATGACGAAATTTTCGACCAACATTCACGGCATTCGAGAATGCAACCTTTTGTTTAGTACTGTTCCAGTCAGGCGTCTCATCAAACTATTGTAATCTAAATGTCGATCGATTGCGTCGCCGTTGTTTTTTGCATACACTCTGCCGTAAATGCGCAAGGAGACCGTTCCACTTTCTAACTTCTAGTTCCAAATGGCCACCTCGAGCAGCATTGATACATTGGCGAAATGCCAGCCAGTGTCTTTATCATCAGTTTGTGACGACCGCTTTCGCTATGTACTTGCTCTGCCTGCACGACATCTTCTCCCAGCGCGATGTCAATGCACGTTAAAGAACCCCGGCGGCCGGAACATCCGGACCTCTTCACTACAGCGTCCCTCATAGTCTGAGTCGCTTCAGGCCGTTAAACACAAACGGAACCTTTTCCCAGTAGGAAATTACGTTATTTCCTCTCCTGCTTTCCTTGTAGCATTGTAATCTGTTGCACCGTGATTAGTTCAACTGTATTTTTTTCGCCTCACAAAGGTAACGCTGTGCATTCCTTCCTCATGCTTCCTTTTGTCGTTACCATCAACGTTTTTCCTTTCCAAAAGCTGTGCTGCGCAGCTGATACATTTCAGACTTCTGAGGCTTCATACCAGCGTTGTCTATCCTGCTCGCGATGCCTGCGCTACCTTTCACGTTAATTCTATCAGCTCTTCTCTTGTTGCACCTGGTCCGACACCCTCCTTCGTGTTTCAACATAACGACTACGTTGGCCTTGCGCCAGCGGAACGCTCTCATTTGCAGCTTCAGTTTTTTCATTGTCCTTTATATAAGTACGCTCCACCGCCATTCCGTCTTCGCTAAAAAAATATACTTTGGTACGGAAGCCCCATTTCGGCACAGCTCATAATATGGACCTGTTTCTGAGTGGCTACTCATCAGTGAACATATGGACGAGAGGCTATGTATAGGCGTCTGAAGCCCTGTGATATCGCGTCCGGAGCACCGGACGCGGGTTCGGATCCCACCGGCGGCATGGTTGTTTTTCTGCTTTATATATATATATATATATATATATATATATATATATATATATATATATATATATATATATATATATATATATATACATATATATATATATATATATATATATATATATATATATAGAATTTGGTCGCGGCACTATTTATTTTATTTCAGCTTGGAGTGTTGTAACGATATGTATGGCCAATGTCACCCCTCTCAATCACGGCACCTTGCGCGACGCTCCTCCGAACTAGCCCGAAATTTGACGTGTTGCTCCGAGGTTCATACAGGGTTTTTATTTGGGACAGTGTTAGTAGTGCTTCGCAGTAAAACTGTCCTATATATACTTAGTCTTAATGACGCTTTTTGACAATGTCCCGCCGCACTTGTTCGTGCAATCATGGACTAAAGTTAGCGTTGTGTAGCTTCATAGACGAAAATTCTAACTTCTACCACCAGCCAGTCAGCTGCATTCTGTTCCAGCGATTGGAGAACGAATGATTTGTCAGGCTTATCTGCCCTAGTCTGAATGCTTTATTTCATCGCACAGAAATAAATGTTAAGGTTGAATTGCACCTCGCAAACTTTTGTTTGAGGCTGCACGTGTTGAAAAAGCTAATGTGTTTGTCTACCGAAGAAACATTGGTGCCTGAATGATAGTAACGCAAGGAACTCCAAGGTTATGAAGTTGCAGTTCCACAGTTATACGTACCAGTGTTGCCGAGTAAGGGGAAATATGGGGGAAAGGATATTTCATTACAGAATACAAGATCAGGTTTAGAGATAACAATGCTTTGAGAGGCTTAATTTTTCTGGTGCAAGCGGGATTGTTCGGTTTCGTTCGACATGTCAAATACGTGCTTTAAATGCCTTATAAACGCTAGGTCCGGCTGTATTCTGTATTTCATTGTACTGCTGGCGACAAACACAGAGGACGGCATGCGGTGACAGCGCGAAACAAACACCGCCTCAATACATCAGGCGCCACCAAGCTTCTCCAGTGCTTTCCTATTGTGCTGACATTAGAGACTCCAACAAGCGAGGTACGCTATGTTTTGAAAGTGTTAGCATGTGATGCATTGGGATTCTTTGCGTTGCTTCTGTTCTTTCATCATACCACCTCCACTGTACTCGTCATTCCTTTGCAGCCGCACTTGTCTCTATGCGTTGCTATCCAGCGCTTATTCAGGGTCAAGAATCAACTGCCAATGTGAGCAACTGGAGAAAGTTTCTTTCTCGTTTTCACAAAGTAGATGTGTTGCTGAATAAACGTTCTGCTTGCGGCTTATTTTGTTTCTTTTTTCTGTAGGGCTTCCAATTTGCACTTCGTGCTTGAAAGCTATTCAGTCATGAAGGGTCCAACGACCCAGAGCTGTACATTGCCTTAGAGGCGCCGAAGTGGAGGAGGGTTTGAGATATTCCTACCAGCTAGAGGTCTCTGCCATGCACTGACATCGCATACCGTACCGATGTCTGTAGTATTTAGCCGTCACCAAAATGCGGGCACCTTGACCAGTTTTCAATTGCATGTTCTGTGTGTCCGCAACCGAAAGCCAAAGGTTACAAGGGATCCCTTCGGCGTTAGAAGCATTCAATCCTCAGCAATTGGGTACACACTTTGAAAAGCAGTGAAATGAAACCAAGCCAATTTTGACGTTCTTATATTTTTGCTGATTTATAAGGTTAGGTTTTATTAATATCGGTTATTCAAGAGAGACTAGCTCAGAAGCAATTGTGCGAATTTCTTCTCGTACATGGCAATTAACTTTAAGTTTACTGGTAGCCGCATTACCAACATGCACCAGAAAAAGACGGCTCTCAGTTGACTACTTAATGGTCTTAGATAATACAAAACCTGTAATCAGTTGTCCACTACTTCAGTTCGCGCAATGAAGCCGATACCTTGCAGCACAGCAGTAATTGGTTTTCAATTTTATATATTGAAAGCTTTTTCAGCGCGCCAGCACTTATAGTGGCCATCCCGCGCATTCAGCCGTTGACTGTGTCTTTGTGGCAGGCTGATGACATCCGTACCGGGTGGTAGGCAACATGCCTAGGAATGTAATATATATATATATATATATATATATATATATATATATATATATATATATATATATATATATATATATATATATATATATATATTACATCCCTAGGCATGTTGCCTAGGAATGTTGCATATATATATATATATATATATATATATATATATATATATATATATATATATATATATATATATATATATATATATATATCACCAAAATTTGAAGAAACATAACAGGATTTAATTCACGATGTTTCGGCTGGAGGAACCATTTTCAACTTTGGATATATATATATATACAAGGTAAGGGAAATGAGGGGCTCGTTTCACAAACACTGTCGCGCTATGCACTGCACACCACCATCTTCATCAACTTCTACCTTCGGCCCTTACAAATAAGACGAGCTCTACCTTAGTCTAATATAGTTAACAAACACTGTCGCGCTATGCTCTGCACACCACCATCTTCATCAACTTCTACCTTCGGCTCTAACAAATCAGACGAGCTCTACCTTAGTCCAATATAGTTGCCAGACTTGCCGACAACCCAGAAAATCAAAACTATGTGCCAATGAGGCTAAGTACACGCTTTCGCATAGCGATTCAGATTGAATACTTAAAAAACATACAATTTTTTGTTCTTTATTTCGACTCGGACATTATAACTCCTATTCTTCACACACCGAATTTGCTCTTCTGTCACTGCTATGATCACGCCTAATATTATGCTTTCGCTGATCGCTACGGTGTCCACAAAAACGTTCACGCTTTTCCTCAACCTCTTTGTTGCTGTCCCATTGGTGAGTACAATTGGGATGGAACCGTGATAAACCGGGTGTTAAAGCTAACATTAAAAATGTGAAAAATTTGATTTTCAGGTGAAAATATGGCTTTTCCCGCATTGTACTAAAATTGTTACCGAACATCGGAAAAGCTGCCAATAGTCTTACGTAGTAAGCTGGCTAAATATTTTGTTAATAATTAACTTTTTACCTATTAGAGTTAGGCACCTAGTTGCAATTACAGATTTGCGGCCGGTCGTTAGTAATAGACATATCAGTTTTTAGATTTTCAAAAACGCGATTGCCCTTGGCGCCGCGCCTTGACGAACTTTCGTTTTTCGATTAGTTACATGCAATAGAGCGGTTGCTTTGCTTGCATCATACCCAGAAATTCTGGATAAAAGCATTTTTTGATCGGGGAACCATTTATAAACGCAACTTTTTCATATAATGCAAGATTTCTCTATAACAATCAATATATCCGCAGACCATCCGACGGCAGTGCTGTATTTTTTTCTATTCACGTTTTCGCTGTCGCCAAAAGCGATTGCTGGAAGCACATTAAGAGAAATATTTTTGCTACGTACCAGGATAATGGGCCATGACTTTCCATATTGGGGTGGGGGGAACGGATGTGAGAATTCAAGGATCCGAAAATCTCTTGGAAGCACCTTTACAAGTGCCTCTGTGAACATAGTCGTGTGCGCTATTAACGTCTGCCATTTATACTTTTCTCTCTGCCATTTATACGCCACATTCACAACGCGAGTATTTTTTTTTCGTTCCTCCAGGAATATGCCTCCTGTTTCTGAACCGATGACGCGCTGAGGCCACCCATAACAGTTTTAAAAACACGAACACATGCAAAAAAAGACGTTATGCTTTGCAACTTCTCAATTATTATTGAGCTTAAAGACCAGGTGCCTTCTGTGACCTTGGGCACAAGATCAAGCTAGACACGGCGAAAGTGCCAGTCATAAATATACGGCCCCTAGATGGGTTTCTATCTCTATTGACACTGGCACTCATGCCCCTTTGCGCCAACGTCCGTACCGCATGTCAGCCGCTGAGCGCTTCATCATTGGCGAGGAGGTCACCGACATGCTCAAGCGCCACGTGATACAGCTGTCGCACAGTCCGTGGGCATCGTCAGTGGTTCTGGTCAAGAAAAATACGGTTCCATCCGGTTCTGCATCGACTACCATTGCCGGATCAAGATTACAACACGCAAGGACGTTTACCCTTTCTCCCATATCGAGGATGCCATTGACTGCCTGCAGGGCTCTGAGTTCTTTTCTTCATGGACTTGCGCTCTGGGTAGTGGCAGGTGCCGATGGCAGATGCCGATCGCCCAAAAACTGCATTCGTCTCACCCGACGGTCTCTATGAATTTAATGTCATGCCCTTCGGCCTCTGCAATGCACACGCCACATTCGAGCGCATGATGGACAACATACTCCGAGAGCTCAAATGGCACACATGCATTTGTCATCTAGACGATGTTGTGTTCTTTTCCCCGGACTTTTCATCTCACCTCCAGCGCCTTGAGACTGTTCTTCGCTTCCTGGCCGACGCTAGCCTCCAACTAAATTTGAAGTGCTGCTTCGGAGCTTCGCAGCTCACCATTCTCGGACATGTCATGTCGAAGGATGGCGTTCTCCCGGACCTGGCCGAGTTGCGAGGTGTGGCCGAATTTCCGAATCCCACTTCTGTAAAAAACCTCCGCAGCTTCGCGGCCTCTGCTCCTACTTCAATCGTTTTTTCCGCAATTTCGCCACTATCATCTACCCCCTGGCCAAGCTCCTTTCCGGCCCACGACCTTTCGGCCTGGTCGCCAGCCTGTGATGAAGCGTTTACGACACTTTGTCGCCTCCTGACCACTCCACCAATTTTGCGTCTGTTCGACCCTCGTTCTCCGACGGAACTGCACACCGATACTAGCGGCATCGGCCTCAGTGCAGTACTCGCTGAACGCAAGCAAGGCTTTGACGAATACGTTGTCGCTTACGCTAGCCGGACGCTCAAAAAAAGCTTAAGCCAACTATTCTGTCACTGAGGAGAGTTTAGCCATCCTTTCGGCGATCGTAAAATTTCGCCCCTACCTGTACGGGCGCCCTTTTGACGTTGTCACCGATCACCACGCCCTCTGCTGGTTGTCCTCTTTGAAAGATCCTTCTGGTCCACTGGCGCGCTGGGCTATGCAACTCCAAGACTACGACATTCGGGTTATCTTTCGTTCCGGCCGCAAACTTGCCCATGCTGATGCCTTCTCACGTTCCTCTGTGCCATCTGAGGCAGTGCCTTGTATATCCGTCCTGCGTTTGAAGTTTGAGTCCCCTGATATGGTTTCCGAGCAACGCAAAGACCCATGGGTCACTTGCCTCTTAGGTCTCTTATCTGGCTAATCGTCTCAACCTCCTTCCCTTGCTCTCCGTCATCAGTCCCACCATTTTGCCATCCGACACGAGCTTCTTTACCGCCGCAACTACCTTCCGGATGGTTGCAAGTGGCTTCTCGTATTCCGACACATCGTCGCTCCTTCATTTGCTTTTCCTTCCACGATGATCCCCAGTGTGCCCATGCCGGATTCTTGAAGACGTTCACACGTCTACGACAGCGCTACTACTGACGTGGGATGGACCCTTATGTCCGCCAGTTCGTTCAGTCCTGCACAGCATGCCAGCGCCGAAAACATCCACCTCGCCGACTCGCCACTCCTATGATGCCGCTGCTTTGCCCAGCGCAGCCCTTCGAGCGTGTTGGCATTGACCTCTACGGCCCTCTTCCCAGCACATCAACCGGGAACCGCTGGATCATCGTTGCCATCGACCACCTTACACGCTATGCTGAAACATCACCTTTACCATCCACTACAGCCCACGACATTGCATCTTTCATTCTTCATCTCATCATTCTTCGTCATGGTGCGCCCAAAGAGCTGCCCAGTGATTGAGGTCCGGCCTTCCTGTCTGTAGTTGTAGAAACTCTCCTTCAGGAATGCAACATCGTTCACCGCAGCAGCTCCGCCTACCGTCCCCAGAGAAATGGTATGGTAGAGCGTTTTAACCGCACCCGCGGGGACATGCTGGCCATTTATGTTGCTTCCGACCGCTGTAACTGGGACCGCGTTCTTCCTTTTGTCACATACGCTTATAACTCCGCTGCTCAAACCACCACCGGATTCTCTCCGGACTTTCTCCTGTACGGCCGTGAGCATTCTTCTAGAATGAGCACCATTATACATTACCGCTCTGATGCTGTCGAATTTGCAACTCTTTCTCAAGCCGCAACTAATGCCGAAGAATGCCAACAGCTTGCACGGTCCTTCACTTCTCACGCCCAGCACCAGCAGAAAAGCACCGGTGATCCCCTTGCACTTCTACCGCCAACTTTTCTGACGCTTTGGTCTGGCTCTGGGTACCGTCCTCAGGTACCGGCCTTTCCTCCAAACTTCTCAGCAAGTACGATACACCCTACCGTATTCTGCAGCAGATATCCTCCATCAATTACCTCATCGAACCTATTATGCCCTCACCTTATCATCGTCGCTTAGGTCGCGCCATTGTCCACACAACCCGCCTCACACCATGCTACGACCCCACCACCGCCACATCGCCCTAGGCCGCCAGAATGGCGCCCTTTCGCCTGGGGGGAATTGTTGCTGCTGCACTTTGTACTGCTTACCGAAAATGCTAAAATTCTTATATGTTTTATTACAGTACAGAGTATCATAGATGATGAGAAGCGCGTTGGTCCTCTGTGTGAAGGACTGCTTTAACTGCTTTGATGTCGGACAGTATTAAAACACGGCTTATGCATTCTTGGGACTGAGCCTAATGCACCACAAGTAATTGATCTTGCTAAAGAGGCTTGCTCGCCAAATGTAGTGTAGTTTACATTTGAATTGGCTCTGCATTGCAGTGTTAAAACTGTGGTCACAAAATACTAGTAACTGAATATTACCAGGATATGTATTAAGCTATCGTTCACTCCAGAGACTGATAGAAATGAATTTGTTTTGCGCATACAGGAGATGTCAAGGATTCCAAAACTAGCAGGCGCACATATTTTTGGCGTTGCAGAAAAAAAATGAATAAGAGCACAACATGTAATGGGTTTATATCATTTGCCTCTAGTAAATTTTAAAGCTAGGCTTATTTTCGGAGAGCTACAGCGAAAGTAGACAATTTTGAGAAAATCTATGTTTGAGATATGCGCAGACTATAACCACTAGGTAGATATTGCCGGAAGATATTGTGAGAAAGTGCTTCATTCACACGAAACAACAATTATAAAAAAATAGTTGCCTAACAATGGCATATTAAAGATAAATATAAAGCGCCACCATATGTAAGAAGGCGATGAAGCAATTTAGGCGTTGACAAAGAAAGTAGTAAATCTTTCGGCCCAGTGCAGGGTAGCCAACCGGAACAACCTTCAGGTTAACCTCGCTCTATCAGTTTTTTCTCTCTCTCTATCAAAGTATCTTTCAATAGTCTTTATACTAACATCGTCGAAATAAATGGCAATATGAGTTTCGTGATGTGGAAAGCGATCTCAAAAATAAAAACTGCAATTCTTGCTGAAAACCATTAGCTGCCGATTTTTTTCAGAAGACTTCCTAAAACCTCTGACGCGTGTTTCAAGAACTCGTCATGCCAAATCATAGAAGCTTATTAGGCTCGAGGTAACGGGTTGTTGCATTCCCTTTTTATCACTTACTATATATTATAATAAACATCTCTCAGTAACCTACTAAACAGCGCCCATTATTTTCAAATTATTGATAGCTTACTGCTTGCGGGTTTAGGCTAGTGATTTTGTGTATATTTATTACCTATTATTTACAGTTTTCTTCCTATCCCAGTATACACCGTGTTGCATTCGCTGCCATCAAGCTGAGTGGGCTTTTAGTGTCCTAGCGCTTAAACCAACAGTACAAGATTTCGCTGATTTTTGTCATTTCATAGCCTTTGTCAAGTTGCCCACTTGCCACGGTGGACAGGTAGTCATAAAGCCTACTTACAGGAGGCTTTATGGACCAGCTATGCAAGGCACTATATAGAAAAGAACTCCATGGCCGCAGGTGTTTTTCGGACGCGCGGCGGCGCGAGCAGGTAAGCTTCGCTGGCCACTCCATTAGACGCTTACGTCATCGCCGTTGTCGAATATTCCTCGTGTTTAACGGCAAGTCATTTTGTGAAGTACTGAATCAATAGATGGCGAAGAATTTGGAGCACGGTAGGTGTAGTTGACCGAGGTATTTTTGAAGATTTTGGGGGTCTTGAATGCTCAAGCCCCTGCATTTTTTAGGAGGCATTCGGAGAGCCAGCACACTGCCATTTGTGAGCACCTCACCAAGACAATATATTGAGAGGACCACCGTTGACAGCGACTCGAGTGTTTACTCGCGTCTGCTAAAGACACAAACTCGAACTGTAAATTGTAGAACGTATTCTCTTGACTGGAAGGTAAAAACTGTCCATACAATCAAAAAGACTTTAAATATACTGGACTAATGAGAGTTGTTTGCTACCGTGGCGAAGTTTGTTTGGAGCGCCGACAAAGTTGCGACGAAGGCTACGATTATTGGGCATGTTATATGTGACAGTGCCGCTTCGCAGCTCCAGAACACGATCAAATCCTTCCAACGTCGTTTACTTACATTGAAGCGGTGTTATAACACCATCGAGTTCGCGCGCCGGGCGACAACACTGTCGCTGTCGTATAGGCATAGGCATATCGTCGTCCTTGAAAGATAAGTAAAAAAAAATATAACTTAAAGGGAAGCTGAAACGGTTTTTAAATTGCATAAAACGCTGTGGTTGGGAAGAAGGGACTTTGAAAATCATGTGTGTAAATTTTTTCTCGATTCTGTTCGCAAAATGAGCCGCAATCGCTTCCTAAAAACCCACCGCCGACACGCCCTCTTCGTTTCCGGAAGCGCCGAATGGGGGGGACGGAACTGGCGGAAGTGACGCCATTCACGGGTAGTCTGCCGGCCATCCTGCTTTGCTTGCTGTTTTTCGGCCCGCGCTTTGGTGAACGACGGATCCATAATTTGCAAAACGCAGTTCTCAAGCCAGCTGAAGCAACGCGCTACGCAGCAACACAGTCGGTGTTGACCGGAGATCCCGTAGATGACGTCACGGTGATCCCGGCCATTCGCGGCGTTCGCTCGGCGCCCTAAGACACTGGTGCCCGTTTTATTCCAAAAAACAGCTTTTTGCGTTTATTTCCGCCCTTTTTGAATGCGATATTCTTTTTCAGCGGACTAAAATCTATAAAATGCCGCATGGAACTCAATTTTTTCGAAAAGTGCTTCAAGTTCCCTTTAAATATTCGTGCATGTTGATAGCGCACGTCACACCTAACGCCCCTCATGTGATGAAAAATCTTGGAGTGTGCTGCAAATGCTAAGTAGATGGTGTCAGAGATATGCAAGGAGGACTTTCAAAGTATGTGAAATGAACTGAACAACAAGAAATGCTCGCGTGCACTGCAGAGAGTCTCGGGTATTTTTTATGCTGTGTCATGGTAGTGCAGGTGACTTTTCGTGGCCAGCGTGACTTTCCGATAAGTAAAAGAATATATAAGGGACATTTATGCTCTACTCATAGGCACGACGCGGTAGCGTAGAGGTGTATTTCTTATATATGCAGAAGATTGCTATTACAAGGGGGCGTCGGACAGTGGTGGCTAAAGGATTTAGAACGTTGCTGTTCGTTCTGCCGTTCTGGCAACGAAGCCTCATCGTGGCATAAAACTCAGGTCCGCAGCTGACTTCTTGGGCACATGGAGGAGAAGATTGGTCAGCCTCCTCTGTGTCATTCGATTGCGAAAAAATGTTTTTACTAGCTTCAATGAACTGAAAGAGCGCTCCCCTGAAGCAGCGGCTGCTGATTAGCAGAACACAAGTTGGTGGTACCGGACAACATAGTCCATCATTTCACGCATGTCTACAGACTTTCTTTGTAGAACTTGTAATATCAGTTCGCTTGCAAAAGCACGAGTAGAGCTGAAAGTCTACTGGGGTCAAAATCTGCGGCGTGTGATCCTAAAAGCTAATTTAAGTCACTTGCCTCATAGTTTCTACCTTCAGTGGCGTCATTCAGAATGTGGTCGAGACAAATAAGTGGCTCCATGTAAGGATCCTCACATCGCCGTCGAATCTCACAGGTAATCCGATCAATAGCGGCAAAAAATCTTTTCTGTGAGATAACTTGCCGTGAGGCACTGCAGACATTGTAGGCTTGCCAGTGAATTGAAGCCTTTTCGGTGGCATCGAAAGTCTGCACACCCGAGGTTCCTTCAGACCTAACTTCCTTGCTCTTGTGTTCGTCCACTGCCATGGGACGTCAAGCAGGGCGTCAGACCGTAGCCTGGGAAAGCTAGCACAAAGAGCCTCTGCTTCTTCTTTAGCTCTGGCAGAGTGGTAAACTAGAGCTGAAGCATCCTAGCTAACTTCTCAACTAGTCAAAACAAGGCTATGAAAAGTTGATTCCTAATAACGTGTCGGCAATACTTTCTTGTATACATTCACTGCTGTCTCACTGGTGCCAGTGAGCGAGCCTTGACGTTGTACCAATTCCAGCAGAGTCGCCTGTACCCTTTCAAAGTTCTCGATGAACCTTTCCATTAATTTTAATCTTACTTCCATCTCTTTGGACCCAGTGCTACTAACTGGCTGTCCGGGTTTGAACAATCCTGCTCACTGGCCTCAATACTCGGACCAACGAAAAAGTGCGAATAAAAAGGCTTCGTCTTCTTCGTTTCGAGGATTGCAATGGAAACATTCTTTACAGTGTTCAGAGCATTTCCTACGACATCGTAGGACCGATGAGGTGCATACAGTCTACAAGGGCGGGCACGTACTGTGCAATCGTGCATTATCGGACAAGCGAAACTTAGGTGTGGGATTCGTCTTCAATCATGATATAGCAGGCAGCATAGCGGACTTCTATAGCATTAAAGGGAGGGTTGCAGCAACCGTAAATACACTTAAACAGGCAGAAGCTGAATATGGCCCAGGCCTACGCACCTGCATCCACCCATGATGACCAGATCGTTCAAAGCTTTTATGAAAACGTGTACTCTGTACTGAACAAAGTAAAATCACAGTACACTGTACTGCAGGGTGACTTCAATGCGAAGGTAGGAAAAAAAGAGGCGGAGAAGAGGTGGTAAGGGACTAGGGCGCAGGCTCCAGGAACAGGAGCAGCGATTTAACAGTAGGGTTAGCAAAGACCTGTAATTTGCGGGTCATACCTTATTTCGGAAACGAAAGAGCAGGAAGTGGATATGGAAGAGCCTCAATGCTAAGACTAAATGTTAAGTACTTCGTACTTTGCTTTAAGCCTGGTATCGTGCAGGATATGGAGCGCCTCGGAAAGGTGCGTTGTAGCGATTACAGTATGGTAAGGTCTAAAATGAGGTTATATTTGAATAGGAAACAGAAGAAATTAGTGAAGCAGAAGACCGTTAACGAGTTAGCGGTAAGAGGGAAAGTTGAATTCAGGATATCGTGGCCCAACAGGTATTCGACTTTAACTGAGGAAGTCTTTCTTAGTGTTCAAACAGTGAACGACAATTTCACAGCTATCACTACAGAGTGTACAGTACAAATACGCGGTAGGATGGCTCGAAAGGGTACCGGCAAGCTATCTTAGGAGGCGTAAACTCTGATTACGAAACGCTAAGGTATGTAAGTGTATAGCCCTGCACCCAGAATAGAGCTTGCAGAGCGATCGGAGATAATAAACAAGCAGGAGGGTAGCCACCATAAGAAAGTTTAATATGGAAAGAATTGAGAATGCTTTAAAGAACAGAGGTCGCCTTAGAACTCTCAAAAGGGAACTAGGCATAGGTAAAATCCAGATGCATGCTTTAAGAGACAATGAGAGCAATGCCAGTATCAAGATGGCTAAATTAGCCGAGGAGTTCAACACAAGTCTATGCAGTAGCCTATGAATCAGGACTTTAACCAGTGAGGCAGTAGAGCACAGCACTGGGACCTAACCGCCAGCAGCGAAAGACGATGTGAGAGCCTTGCGTGCAAAACAGTGGGGGAAATGCGCTGTTGAATTTCAGGTAACAGCCAATATAGTCACGACCTGAGGAGCCATGCAGGTAGACGTCGGGGAGAACCCAAGATTAAGCTTTTAATTAGGGAGCCAGGAGAGCCAGGGTCCAGGTCATAGAGGAAGGAAGGAAGGAAGGCCTCATACGTTGCTGGCACATACGGAGGAGTGGCCAAGACACAACCAGAGCGCCACGAACGCCAACCGCCGCTTCGTCGTCGTTTCGAATAAGCGTGGAGGCCGCGCGGAGCGTTAGGCACGTGGCAATATGTTGACGGACGGAGGGCAGATTGTGCTAGAGAAACTAGCCATTCTGTATACGCAATGCCTTATGACCTCGTACATACGAGAAGGCTAGAAGAACGCAAACGTTGTATTAATTCATCGGAAAGGAGACGTCACGGTCATAAAAAATTTAGAGCGATCAGCTTACTTTCCATTGCTTACAAAGTATTTATTAAGCTAATCGCTAACAGAGTACTCGTAAAATAATATTCCTAATAATCGTAAAGGATACTCGACATTACAGCATATTCAGGCTATCAATCAGGTGATAGAGCAATGCGCTGAATATTACCAGCCCTTATTAATAGCTTTCATTGATTACGAGAAAGCATTTGACTCGATGGAAACCTCAGCAGTCACAGAGGTATTGCGGTATCAGGGTGGAGAAGAGTCATGTGTCAAAATACTGGAAGATATCTGCAACGACTGCACAGATACCATAGTTCTACATAAATTCAGTATGAATTTCCTATAAGGAAGGGTTTCAGGCAGGGAGACACAATCTGGTCAATGCTATTTTCCGCCTGTTTAGAGCAGGTGTTCAGCGGCCTACACTGGGAATAGTTGTGGATAATAGTAGACGGAGAACACTTGATTCGCTCATGCCATTTCCTTGCTATGTCACCCAAGAGACAAAATGCAAAGCATGATCAATGAGATAAAAAGGCAGGGTAAGAACGGTTGGTAGAAAAATTTACACACAGAAGACCAAAATAATGTTCAATATTCACGCAAGAAAACAGCAGTTCATAATTGGTAGAGAGGAACTTGAAGTTCTTAGAGAATACTTTTACTTAAGGCACGTAGTTACCGTGAGTCCAGATAATGAGAGAAAAATAACTGGGAGAAATACTTGGAGATCCCTGCAGAGAGTGCATTGGAGAAATGCGAAAGCATTAGCGTTTGCGGCGACGTTGATGGCTCCTAATCGACGCCTTCCTACACCTACTTACACATTCTGTTAAGATCCGACCGCCACTCTTCGAACTCCGTTCGTATCACTCGACGATGTGTAGTTTTTATTGCTGTACTCTGATTGGTTGTCGGCGCGACGTCATCAGACGTATGGATGGCGTCACACTGTTATGGCGTCAAATGGTCTCACTTATTGGCGTAAATATTTGAAACTAATTATCACTCATTGTTTATGACCAACAAATTTTTACACTATTATACTCGTTAATTAAGACTATTAATTATGCCAATAAATGTCGTCATTCTTATTGACTAAATTTAACGTCCGATCACTAATGGCTCTGACTCGATACTCTTTACTTGTTGACTCTATCTACTTCACTGCACCACTCTTCAGATCATGACTTATGACGTCACATCCAGCGAAACGTTTTGTGGACAGATTTTACGGGCACTTCCGGTGCCGACATAGCGTAGTAATGCTTTCGAATTAGTAAAAATGCGGTGGGGCGCATATCGCCGGTTCTCACAGACAATAAATGAAAATTCACGATTATACCTCAATAGAACAGTACACAACCGCTGCATCCTACCGTTACTCAAGTACAAGGCAGAAACATGGAGGCTAACGAAAAGGGTTCAGCTTAAGTGGAGGACAACGCCGCGAGCTATGAAAAAAAAATGATGGGTGTAACGTTAAGAGGCCGTAAGCGGGCAGGCTGGGTGAGGGAAGAAACACGCGTTAATGACATCCTAGTCGAAATCAAGCGGAAGAAAAGGGCTTGGACAGTGCATGTAGCGCACGCAATAACAAGATAATTGCTGGTCCTTAAGGGCAACGGAGAGTATTCCAAGAAAAGGGAAGCGTAGCAGGGTGCGACAGGAAGTTAGGTGAGGGATGAGTTTAAGAAGTTTCGAGGATACGGTGGCCTCAGGGGGCAAACGACAGGGATAATTGGAGGGACATGGGACAGGCCTTTGCCCTGCAGTGGGCGTAGTAAAGCTGATGATTATTAGAAAAGCGCATATTGCCACAAGAGCCAGCAACGGCCTGGTTTGGTCCCTATACCTAACCACACAGCATGCTCCGAGAGGCTCGCTGCGTTCGAACCTGCCGTGTCGAAAGTGTCTGGCTCGCGCACTGGTGGCTCGCCGTAGCGCTGGCAAACATTCTGATAAATCAAACATTTCCAAGATTTCGTCACTTGCCTTCAAATTCTCTGCAGGGTGAAAGGGCACTTGGCGCAAGCAAGGCACTGCTGACTGGTTTACTTGGGCGCTTGTTGAAGTAATGACATTTTTAATTTGGAAGTAAAACGCAAAGATGACTTCAAAAGACAAAGACTGGAATGTTCGAATAAGCAATTCCGCATGCAAACGTCTAAGTTAACGTTTGCTGAAGTGTCTTCTTGTACTCGTTTCTGAGTTGCGCTGGCTGTCGACCTCACTTCATGCACTAGCTCTTCATTGTCCCACCGGAAGAGGAAGGAATAATAGTATGAATCATTAAAATGGGGCATGCATACTATGGAAACCACCTTGATGGCTTTTTGTGACTGGTGCATTTGTGTGTCTTAGTGCGTCTGCACGTGCAGTTGTACTTTATGTTAGTCATTTATTTCATTTTAATCCTGCCGATTTCAAGCCAATCTCCATTTTAACCGCTGTTTCTGCAGAACATGGGGAAGAATATTACAGCTCACACGCACAAAGGAAGAGCGTTCGAGAATGAGGTCTTTCAGAACGGGCACCCATCCTGCGTTTGTTTTGCACGTCTCTAAGCGTGTGGTTGGGAGGGTGTCGCCCTTGGTGCCCAAATATTCTATCCTAAAATGGCTGAGACCTAGTTTCTTTCTTTGTCAGCTACACTGCCCACAAAAATTTCACTCATATTTGCTATCTCATCGCAAAAAAAAAGAAATTGGAACCTCCCGTCTTGATCCTTGCAACGACTCATCAAACACAGATTTAAGTTGAACTGCCTGTCCATACTCCAATCCTTTCTCTTCAATGACGCTGAAGGGAACTACACCACCCGCACGTTCCCGACAAAGAATCTACATACCTGATCATGGAAATTTCTCTGAACGAGGAGCAACCTCATGCAGCATTTTCAGTGAACCGATAGCCGTCACTTGTAGAAGACTCATCCACAATGAGGGGAATACGACCTATTTCCAGCCGAAACGTGCACGAAGCATCATTTTGTGGAACATTTAAAGGATTGAGGACTATAAGGGCATAAACTGGTAGAAGGCTGTCACATGCGGGATAACCAGCACTTAATCTGTGCGGGGGGAAACGTGGCCGTATAAAGGATCTAGGGCATTTCATGCTCATATCTTTCATGTTTCCGAGCAAGCAGGAAGGTGGGCATTTGTCGCCCTGCAGTAGAGCGTGGGTAATTGGTTGTCCGGGCTAGGGGTGGGGGCAGTGAAGAGAGGAAGTTAGAGAGACATTTAGGGGTCAGCACAATTTGTTGAGCAGGAAAATTTAAGGAAGTTTTCTTCAACAAAGGCCCCTCGATTTCCATTTCAATCATTTCGACCACCTGGGGATCTTTAACGTGCACTGACATCGCATAGCACACGGGCGCCTTAGCCCGTGTGCTGTGCGATGTCAGTGCACGTTAAAGATCCCCAGGTGATCGAAATTATTCCGGAGCCCTCCACTACGGCACCTATCTCTTCCTTTCTTCTTTCACTCCCTCCTTAACCCTTCCCTTACGGCGCGGTTCAGGTGTCCAACGATATATGAGACAGATACTGCGCCATTTCCTTTCCCTCAAAACATCAATTATTATTATTATGCGTAGCCTTTGCTGCAGGGCCGCAGATGGTTGACCAGGGCTTTCCTTTTCTATAACCCGGTTCACTATGAGATTTGGCGGCAATACAGTAAGAAAATTCGAAAGTAAAAATCCCAGATAGAGGGCTGTTCGAAGCCCAGATGAAGCGACATTTAGGGAGATGGATAGGTGTCAGCGCGCTCTGACAAAAGCCACCTCCGAAACTACTGGGGGTCTCATTGGATGCGATAGCCATCTTGTTGAGCGCCATGGGTGCCTGCATTGACGAGCCGCGGAATTGACCTCACATAAATAAGGTCTACGTTGTACCATTGTACTCTTTCCACAGCTTTCTCGTAGCCATCTTGAACTCAACTTGCGGTATTCCTGAGAGTACTCAGAACAGGGAACTTTACTTTTCGTAGTTTCTACAAATGGTCCGTTTTTTTTTCAGAAAGAATGCCAGGGTGTTCAGTCGAACTGACCCGACCAATGTGCTTCGCGTGTCGGCTGATGTAGGAGCCGACCACTGAAAAAAGCGCATAAAGCTTCAAAACGGCTCCGAAGTCGCGACAAATTTGGCTTCCGGGAAAGGAATGCTATGGAGTGGCCGCTATGAATCGTTTCATTATAGTCTCCTTGGTTTACTTTCAGGAAAAGTAAGGAGCAATGCTGGCTTCGGCTAGCCATACTGGGTGTGCTGAGAAATCTGCAGAGCGCAGGTAGTGCAGCACTTGTCAGTGCTACCGAAAAAGAACTGAGAACTAGGCCACATGTGGTGGCTTGAGATCGGTGCTTGCTGGGGCCACGTGCTGTGCGCGCTGTTGCATTGTAAAACGTTGTTCAATGGATTACAGCCCTCTGCTGCATGCCTTTGAAGGCGATGAGCAAATAAATAACGTAATAAGTTCCGTAAAAAGTTGATTCTTTGGCAACATAGATCACGCTGTGCTATCTTGAGCGATATTTTAGCCTTTAAATTTATAAATGAAAATGATTGAAAAAAACAGAAATCATCCAAGAAACAAGTCGTGTGAGACATTTCCGGAGGCCGGTCGCTGATAGCTTATTGATGTATTCTTATCAGTACCTTATGATGTTCCACAGTTTCCACAAAAGTAATGTGGTGTCTAATCAGCCTCTTCATGAGAAAAGAATGAAGTATACTGAGCAAACGTTTCCCCATTAAGTGGCCTCAGCATTTCATGGAACTTCTAGTGGGGTCTGAATTTTCCGAATGACGTACACCGAATTAGATTGCGAATGACGTACACTATTATTCAATATACGTTAAGAAATGGATGGGGTTTTCGTTCGCTGTATAGAGTGGACAGCGTTTCATAGAGTTAATTTGAATGGTTGGCGAGAGTGACTTGGCCTGTCTACTTTATTTTACCTAAAAATTCATTTTAAAACAGATGCCAATCACAAAATTTGCGGTGCTTGCATTGTACTGCTAGTAATTAAGTCTATGAGTTCCGTAGACTTTCTTCAGACAATCCCAGCAGACTAGTCCATTGACAGTCTATATATTTATGGTCATACACTTTCAGTAGACTATTGGCTACAGCCTTTCTATAGATAAATCTCTACTGAAAGTCTACTAGACACAGGCGTATGGACAGTCTACAGACGAACTACAGACTTATGGCCATACACTTATCAAATTCTGTCTACAGACAGATGTCCACTGAAAATCTAATAGACGCAGGTCTATATACAGTTTATAGATTATAGTCACAGTTTATAGATCATAGATTACAGTTTATAGTTTATAGACTATTGGGCATACACTTCCTGTAGATTTCTGTCTTTAGACAGATTATAGACAAAAGTGTCCTCGTCCAGTAGGCTTAGGTGTATAGTCTGTCTACAAACACACTCTGGGGGGCTAGCTGGCGCACGTTCTGAAACACGATGCGCAAAACAGACAACACAGCAGGAAGACAGACGAAACAAGCGCAGCTTGCCGCTCTTTATTCACTTAGGAAGCGAATGAATATATAGGAAATTAGGCGAAAGCAGAGAGGAGGACCCACACATGTGCACGAGTAGAAAGAAAATGATAGTTTGTTATAGCAAAACCGTGTCTCAGCAAATATTCAAAAAGACACTTTCTTTTTTGCAAATTATAAGCAAGGGTGCGCTTACGCAATTCCTTCCGGGTTTTTTGATGCGGAACACCACTATAAGTTCATGGACGGTGGTATCTTTGCCCCTGCTTAGGATTTTAGTTCCCTTCAGCTTCGAATGGCATTTTTTTCGCTTTTTTATTCCCGCAGACTTTACAGTGACATGGTGAGAGATTACCTGTGCCGTTCTTTAATGCGCGATTATGGTCATCAAGACGGTAATTAATACTTCATTCTTTCCTACATGGAAAGTCTATGGATGTAGGCAGACCTACATGAAAAACTGTTTGACAGAGCTGGTGTTTAAGTGGAGAACTTTACGGGGCTTTTAGAGTTTCACATGTCTTCGACTATTGCCTCCTTTGAAAACCAGCTTTTCGAGCAAAAGAAAGGAATTCGTATTTGGTCTTCCGTGGCCCCGTATTATGCAATTGTTTTATAGCGGGTCTCTACTGAGCTCTCTCAGATGGTTTTTATGCAGAGGAAATCCTGAAACGCTTTAGGCATGTGGATGATTTTTAAATTTTTAAAGAAGCAGACTCGATCGACCTACATAGAAACTATGCACGAGATGTTGGCCAGTTTTAAACTACATGACAATCGTTAGATTTTACCCATGAGCTTGCCTAAGACGAGAAGTTAGTTTTTAGAGATTGACATTACCCTCATTGACGAAAGCGCTGGCTGGAACTATTCCTTATGTGCACGGAAGGAACTGTTGCCATTTGATTCAGCCCACTCTAAGACAGATAAACGCGCCAACGCTCCAATGTGCCTTTAAGTTCCCCTTAAAATGCTGTTGCTACAAAACACAGGAAAGCATCTAAGGGGAGGCACTGAGGCTGCAACAAGCTAGCTATTCTACTTCCCTGATAAGCTTTGTTGCTGAAGCGTTACTGAAAGAGGTGAAAAATATATATCTACTAGCAGTGCTAAAACGGTCCTACCAAACAGAAAAGTGAACCTGTGATAATTTCGTATATTCATAAACTGACACACAACCTGAAACATGCTGCGGCAAGGTTCCTGTAGTTTTTCCGCCACCAAGAAGCTGCCCTCCTCGTGTGGGAAAACGGATAACAACAAACCGGACAAATTAGAATGCCTGAAAAAGCATGCCACGCCGTTTGTAAAACTTGCAGTGGGCGTAGTATATCGGGTCCCGCTGACGTGTGGGAATAGTTACATCGGCCACACGGGCCGATGTATTAATGATTGTCTTGCTGGTCATAATCGCGCGTTAAAGAATAGCACGGGTACTCTCTTACCACGTCATTGTAAAATCTGCGGGAAAAAAGAAGAAAACAAATGCCAGGCGAGGCTGAAGGGAACGAAAATCGTAAGCAATGCAGAGATACCAGAGCCTGTGAACTTATAAAGGTGTTCCTTATCAACAAACACGGAAGCGAATGTGTAAGCACACCCTTGCTTGCAATTTACAAAAAAGA
This sequence comes from Amblyomma americanum, assembly GCF_052857255.1. Classification (NCBI taxonomy): domain Eukaryota; kingdom Metazoa; phylum Arthropoda; class Arachnida; order Ixodida; family Ixodidae; genus Amblyomma; species Amblyomma americanum. The sequence continues at coordinate 142,529,864 of NC_135501.1, read as the reverse complement.
AAGTGTCTTTTTAGATATGTGCTGAGACACGGTTTTCTTATAGCAAGCTGTTAACTTTTTCTTTCTACTCGTGCGCATGTGTGGGTCCTCCTCTCTGCTCTTCCCTTTTGTCTATATATTCACTCGCTTCCTAAGTGAATACAGAGTGGCAAGTTGCGCTTCTTTCCTCAGCCTTCATCCTGTGTTGTCTGTTTTGTGCATCGTATTTTTTCGAAATAGTGTCTACAGACATTCCATAAGTGTATGGTGCGGCAAAGCTATAGACGCTGTAGTAGAATTCTGCGGATAATTTCGACCACCTGCGATTTTTTACCCTGCACAGACATCCCACAGTACACATGCTTCTAGCATTTCGCCAGTGACGCACATCATGCCCGCGCCGGGAACCCTACGTTCCTTACCGACGAGCACAGTCGACCGCCCGGCCGCCCACGCTTCACAAAGCTCAGGCAAGGACAGCAGACCACTGTAAGTCCCCCGACTAGCATCGCGCACTGTGCTTCCACTGTGGTGAGCCCAGCGTCATCATTTGGCGCCACCTATACAGGTGAATGGGGCTTCGTAGCTTTTCCGTATATGCTCCACGACCTCCCCCCGGACAACGACTAAGCGATATCGATGATTAGCTACGTCGACAGGAATACGTGCCGAGCCTTCAGGCTTGATCATCGTCGCTTTCAACCGCGCGCTCTGCTTCTCCGAATCGTAGTCTCGAAGATGCCGTTCGCAAAATCTTCAACTTCAAATTTACTGTACAAATCTACTACACGTTTGAACGTCTCAGACGCGTAACAAAGTCCAGATAGGATCATCTTGCGAAAGAACTTTGCCCCAACAAAACAAACTACGTAGAGCTCCTTCCGAACAGGTAACGAGTATGAAATCTGCAGGCTTCGCGCGAAAATCAGCAGCTGAGCCCCTTGGGTTCGAACCCAACTCAAAGAAATTGCTACTGGCCACGACTGTCTGCCTACGTGTAACGTTACGTCAAAACATGCTGTGGGTGTCAACGTCGAAAGACGCCAACAATCAGGCCAGCTGGACTATTGATGCTCATACTACCGAAAAGGTATCCGCTTCAACAGATTGGACTGGATCTCCTCGGTCTATTCCCAATGTTAACATCGGGCACAATTGGTTCTCTGTGGCGACGGATTACCTGTCCCGCTACGCCAAAGGAAAAGCCCTTTGCAGTGATAGTGCGGTGGAACTCACATAATTTTTCGTCGAGGAGATTTTTTTGCGCATCATTACGAATTAGGGAGAGTAATGCCACGAATCTTTGTGCACTACGTTTCTTCAAGCGTTCAAGTCGCCGGCGCTCGAATTTATGCAGGAGCTACGTGCAACTTCTACCCTTTTCTTCAGATTGTTGTGTTGCTTCGGACCATTATGCTGATGGTCCCTTGATAACTTTAAATTGAGCCCGGCAGACAACCGCCGAGCACGCTTGCTTTTAGCGCCGCCGCCGAGTCATTCAGGTGTTTTCGGCCGCTAGTCAGCGGAATAAAGAGTTCCTTTTGGAAGCTTTTTTTGCCGCCTTTCAAATCCGAAAGACATGTAAAGGAAAGCCTTCATCAGACTGAAGTGCACACGATGTAAATTAGTCTGACAAGACGACACTCGCGTTTCGAAATTCATGGCCTGGATGAACACCTTAATCTATCTTTTAATGACGTGAAATATAGGAGTGTGCATTTGGAACATCCCGTGGTCTGTTGCTTGCCCCCTTGTCGCGGCCTGCAGAGTAAATTACATTGAACAGCAGGCACAAAACAGAGCCTGGGTACATTGCAGATGCTAAAATTTAAACATAACTTTTGGCACTTGTATAAACAAGTATTTTGTTCAACATACCAAATCTCATATTTTAGTCAGCCCAGCTTATAATATTTACGGCTGAATATACAATAAATAGCGCCTGTGTTACAGGTTATAATTTTATTTCAGGCGTGAGGAACGTCCTCCGTTTTGTCAAAAATATTTATACTGGTTTTAGCATTGCCTGGATAATAAAGAGAAACAAATATTTGTAATTGCACAAAAATACTTCTTTGAAACGTTCCAACCTCCTTTTTGTTTCTGTTTTTGTTAGAGTTTTGTTTCCTTAAAGAGGATTAAAAAAGTGGAATTCGAATATTGTTGCTTTATGGAAGCGGCATCGGCTACTCAATCTCTAAAAAATATTCCCGGCGATTAATGAAAACTTTTATCTTTCTCAATTATTTTTTGTTACGCTGTTTTACTGCCAAGTGCGAAGTTGAGATGGTGGGCACAAAATGCACTTTTTGTCACCAAAAACAATCTAGGGAAGCGTTTACCACAGTGATACGATTGTCTGTTTTTTTTTAAAGAAATGCGATGACTTCAAGCCCAAGCCTACATTATTTGGCATGGAATGACTCAATTGCTGCCCCTGTACCTCTATTAAACCAGCAGCTACAAACAGCAGACTTGAATAGCGCTCGTCTTTACAATTATAAGCTATTACATCACAGGTAATGTTTCAGCTAGAAGCAAATAAAAAGATTCGCTCGTTCACATGATAAACTAAATCATGTGTATTTTACAGCATTATTTATTGTTAGCTCGGTGGGCAAGCAGTATAAACCGTTCATTTTACGGCAGCCTTTTCTCAATGTTCTCGTGATATATTGAAGTCCACTTGTATTCTCCCTAAAGAGCCCACCTGAATGAAGAAAATGTCAGAGTTTTTGTTGCTTGCAGGCTTTTCACGTTAGAGAGTAGCATTTTTTGGGCTCCAATCAGCGCACTTCCAACAGAGTAAAATAAAGGCGTTCATATCAATAAAGTAGCTGTTTAAGAGTCTTTTTTGTTCGGCTCGTTTTCACAATACGTTTAGCTGGCGAGATGGAAAATGCAAGAAAATCAGAGCAAACGTGAAGTCGCAGTTCGAATTCATCGTCGTAAATACTTGCGTTCTCCAAAGCTCATTCATAAAGTTGTTACTGACGCTAGTGTGGTAAAAAAAACGGCTAAGGTCGCAAAGAAAGTGTCTGAGCGGAGATATTTGATGCGAATTCTCACAAAGTAACGGCTTTCTCGCTCTATGTGTCACAGCTTTATCTTTTAAAGTGGTGTTCCCTTGCCGGTGTACTAAGAGGGGAAGCGTCGTCTATAATACGTACTATCACTTCCCTGCCTCTGTCTAGAAACTTCGTGAGTGCCGAAGTTTGAGGGCATCAGATTTTACTAAGAACCAGTAAAAACAAGCCAAATTCCTTAAAAGACCTCCCTATTGTCCTGTAAAACTGACAGTAACGCCTCGAAATCTTATGTCGCAGCAGCATTGAAAAAAAAATGAAAAAATGGAATATCACAACCTTGTGCAGCTAGCGTTGATTGTTTTCATTGCTATGCATGTAAATGTCGTACAGTCTTTTTTCCGGCTGGAGTGCATTTTTATAGGCTAGCCAACATTAGTCAGTTAGATTTTATTTAAACCGTTTTGCGGCATTTGGGAGCCGCAAACGAAAACGACGCCCTGCGGCGAAAGTTAATACACTGCGATGATATCAGACAGTTTTGGTTCCTTTGTCCGTATCTTCGTAGTTTAGCTGACGTAAGTACAAATACCAGTGAAATATAAATTATTCCTTAGTACATTCTCAGATTTGGTCTAACATGTGTCCAGTACAGTATCCTGCGCATTTGGAAGCATCTTTCCGTCTTGCTGTAAAAACTAGTTGCACCAGCTGACAATTTGTTCCAATCGTTGAGCAGTCGTGACCGATGGCCGCCATGTGGAATGTCAGCGTGTAGAAATGAGGAACCCAGCGAAATACACGTACACACATACGGGTGCTAATTCAGCGCAGCTCGCTCGCGCTACGAAAACCTTCATCATTCATCACACACAGGCGCACTGCGGTCAGTGGCCGCATTGCGCGCCGAATATCGCTTTCGCGAACACGCCAGAGACGTCACCGGCGTTCACAGAAGTCTCAGAGAAACCTCAAATGTAAGCAATGAGTGGAGTGCACAACCCTGCTAGAGGGAAAGCAGTTGAAGGAAAATCTGCTAAGAATTTCGGAACGACGGATGTTTCTATCGAAAGGAAATGCATGAGCATCACGCGATTTCATGACGCACACAGGGATCATTGATCGACAAATCCTTTACACAATCATTTTGCCCACATAACACACACTACTTGGGCACAATCGATCACGTCCGCGACAAACATTTTTGCGCACGCCAGAAGACAAACTCGGCCTTTTAGAGTCGTCATTCTTCCTCTCTCGCAACGAAGGAATTCTAGGCGCCATCCGCCTCTCCTCACTAGCGAGCCCGCACTCCCACTTCTTCGTTGCCTCTGTTCTCATGTGCTGTGTCAGCGCTTTCAGCGCCTCCTGACTCCAAGGTCAATTTTTGCCCCGTGCGCTGCCTAAGCCTACAGGAGTTAGAAGGCAAAAGCATTATCACAAATCCGTTATCACTCCTATCCATGGCAAATAAATCTTGCTACCTTTGGCACATCGGTTGGTCGTACAGAAAAATTATATTCGCTGTGATAATCGTCAAACTCTCTTTTATTCGAGAGGTTAACGATCTTTGCAAACTCCCGCGGATCTTAAAGGCAGGCGCGTCTCAGTAACCTAATTTGCAAAATACCCTGCACGCAAATACCCTGCTATAGCTCTCACATGGTCTCCTGGATAGCGCGAATACAGTGCACGCAACAGGAAACCTAGTAACTCGGTGTACTCACGTAAACATTGAGCAGTAATCGAAGGTAGCCTTTTTCAGGCGAAATAATAGCCTTCGCAGTACTAGCAATGTGTTTGGGTGCAAGCAAACTGGTGATTTATTTTATGTAGTCTGCTGGTCATCTACTTTCTAAGAATTCCCTTTTTACTTGCCTAAGTTGGGCGCCTGCATACAAGTGTATATATGTAGCTACCTTTATGTAAGAGCAATATCAATTCTTTTTAATTTAATGAGTACGATCACACTCGGTCGTGTAGCGAGGGAGATCTTGGCAATTTTGAGCGCAGTACCAAAATACCGCGCCTGCTGTGAGTAGAGCATGCCTATCAACTCGGCGCACTCCGCGTCGTAAGTACCACGTGACATTCTTCGTCACGCGTGTTGCGCCTCCGTCGGCGGAGCGAGCACCGGTGAGCAAACGGGTGGGTGGTGCAGGAAAATTTACTTGGCATGTGCGGCACGGTTTGACGCGACATGATTTGCATCGCTCGGTATTTACCTACGGCGCGTGATTTTCGAATTCCGCGGGACCACAAAGGGAGAATATTTGCTCAGCCACGACATCGACTGTTATTACAATCTCAAATATCTAAAAACTATTTTCTTCATGACTAACAGTCAGCTACCATTCTCTAACTGTAACCAGGTTGCAAACTTTAATAGTAAAAAAAAGTTTTTATTACAATTAGACTAGTTCAAATCCTATGGGAGTTAGAGGCATTTCTGACGCATGTCACCACCGGGAATACTGGGCCGCAAAAAAAAACTTCTTTGCACTTCAAAAAGCTGGTTTTAAATTTCTCCACGAAACTAACATCTCTCTCTTTCTCTGTCTATATATATACATACAAACACACACACACACACCTGTGCTGTAACAGGACGGGACCAAAAGTGAGCTGCTGGTTGTTGAATGGGACCAGCCACACTCTTATGTATTGTGCTTAATTGCGTAATTAGTCCAAATTAATAAACCAACTTCGCAAACAACAAATATAGGCTAAAAAGATCAAGAAAAACTTTTAGAACGGTCGGCAAAACATGCGATTGAAGTTTTACTTTTTCATCTAATATGTATAAACTTTTTTTCGCTCACTGCAGATGGCCGCGAAATTCCAAAAGATACCGCATGACATCCGCGATAAAATCGGCCAGCAATCATCATCCTTAGTGCTTGCGGCTGGCGTAGTCGCAAAGCCAGCGCCTGAGTAGCAGCTCTGTCACCTTTTCAGCAGCAGAACACCTCGTTGAGTGAGCCCTTTGTATATATATATATATATATATATATATATATATATATATATATATATATATATATATATATATATATATATATATATATATATATATATATATATATATATATAAAGGAAGCCAACAGTCACCGAACCCAAGGTGCATAGGGGAATGTTTTTCTATTCTTTAATTTCTAATGCCAATCAATTGTTCTTTTTAAGAAAATTACTTATAAACCAGCAGAAAAAAACAACCATGCCGCCGGTATGGTATATATATATATTATATATATATATATATATATATATATATATATATATATATATATATATATATATATATATATATATATATATATATATATATATATATATATATATATATATATATATATATAAAATTCTAGTTGCCAAGATATACTTTGAAGAGCCTTTGTTCATTAGTTTTTTTTACAGAGACCCAAATATTATTTGTAACGACCCGCAGCTATGTTTCTACGAGAAGAAAACGTCTGCTTCTAATTTTATGCTTGGAATGTTAGCAATAAAGGGTTCAGGATAATTTAGCCTTGAGGAGACTGCGTTGTGAAGTTTGATCTTTGTTGTGTTGTTTGTTTAATTTGTTCTGGGTACCAAAAAGGGTGGGCGGGTTGAGGAAAGCTTCAAGAAAATA